>NC_092376.1:19553341-19854508 GCF_030028105.1 Mobula birostris | reverse complement strand
AAGGTATATCCTCTTATATTAGCCATTACCACCCTGGAAAAAAGACACTGGCTGTCAACTCTATCAATGCCTCCTATCAGCTTATATACCTCTACCAATCCTCTACTCATCTTTTTTCACTCCAGAGGAAGAAACCTATCTCGCTCAAAAGACATGCTCTCTAATCCAGGCAGCATCTTGGTAAGTCTTCTCTGCACCCCCTCTAAAGCTTCCACATTCTTCCTATAATGAGGCTACCATAACTGAACAACATGCCAAGTGTGGACTAACCAGAGTTTTACTGAGCTGCAACATTATCTCATGGCTCTTGAACTCAGACCCCTACTAATGAAGGCCAACACACCATACGCCTTCTTAACCACACTATCAACTTACATGGCAGATTTGAAAGACCCCAAGATCTATCTGTTCTCCTCACTGCTAAGAATTCTGCCATCAAGTTCAAACTCCAAAGTGTATCACACTTTTTTAGATTGAACTCCATCTGCCACTTGTCAGTCCAGTTCCTCATCCTGCCTATGTCTCCATGTAACCTACAACATCCTTCTACACTATCCACAATTCCACCAACCTTCGTGCCATTTGAAAACTTACTCACCCACCCTTCCACATCCTCATCCAAGTCATTTATAAAAATCGCGAAGAGCAGGAGTCCCAGAATAGATCTCTGCAGAGCACCACTAGTCACAGACTTGCAGGCAGAATTTGCTCTATCTACTACCACCCTTTGCCTTCTGTGGGAAAGCCAGTTATGTATCCACACAGCTAAATTTCCCTGCATCCCATGCCTCTTGACTTTCTGAATGAGCCTACCATGGGAACATTGTCGAACGCCTTACAAAAAATCCACATCCACTGCTTTACCTTCATTATTTGATTTTTCAATCCCTTGAAAAAATTGATCAAGCTTGTAAGGCATGACCTGCCCCTCACAAAGCCATGCTGACTGTTCCTAATCAGATTATGTAAGGGTTGTATTATATGAGGAGATAGGCATTGATGCTATCAGTGGGAAGGAGAGAAAGATTTTGCAAAGAGAAAGAAAACATAATAATTTCAGCTTCTAGACCAGTTATAGATGCAAAGTAGAGATAAATGAATTCCTCAGATCCATGATGGAAGTGGTATCAGTTGGTCACGTAGGTTAATGTGGGTGCCTAGAAGTAATACCAGAGGAAAAGATTTGTAATGTGTTGTTATAACAGAACTGTAGGCACTGCTGGGCACATTCCACATTCATGGCACTAGCAATGTATTATAGTCCCTTGTTTATGTTATTACCCTATTACTTTCCCAATTAACCCAGATAATTCCATCAACCAAATCCTGTGGCAACCCTGATCTCACCTTATCACACATATTCCCTTTTTCCCATCCATGACACCTGCCACCCTCTCAGCAACTCAAAACTACCTTTACAATCTCTCCAGCCAGCGCACACAAAATGCTGAAGGAACTCAGCAGGCTAGGCAGCATCTACTGGAAAGTGTGCAGTTGACGTTTGGGCCGAGTCCTTTCAGTGACCTTTCCTGTGGAGTTTCTCCAGCATTTTGTGTGTGTTGCTTGGATTTCCAGCATCTGCTGATTTTCTTTTGTTTATAATCTCTCCCACTACTACCTGAAATCTTAGTTCTGATGCAGCCTGACTTTGCTGAATGTTTCCAACATTTTCTGTTTTGATTTTTGATTTCTAGCATTTTTTAAAATTTCCATTCGTAGAACATAGAGTATAGAACACTGCAGCACAGTACAGCCCTTTGGTCCATAATGAAGTGCCGAGCTTTTAGCCTACTCTAAAGTCAATCTAACCCTTCCCTCCTACATAGCATTTTTCTTTCATCTATTTGATTATCTAAGAGTTACTTGAATGCTCCTAATATATCTGTTCCGATCACCACTATCGCTGGCAGTGTATTCCATGCACTTACCACTCTGTGTGAAGAACTCATCTCAGACATCCTCCCTATACTTTTATCCAAACACCTTAAAGTTAAGCCTCTTGGTATTAGCTATTGCCATCCTCGGAAAATGCCTGTAGGTGTCCACAATATTTATGCCTCCTATCATCTTATACACCTCTCATCCTCCTTCAATTCAAAGAGAAAAGCCCGCGCTCGCTCAACCTACCTTCATAAGACATGCTCTCCAGTCCAGGCAATATCCTGATAAATCTCCACTGCACCTTCCCTAAAACTTCTACATTTTCCTATAATGAAGCAACCAGCGCTCAGCACAATACTCCAAGTGTGGTCTAACCAGAGCTTTGGAGCTGCAACATTACCTCATGGCTCTTGAACTTAATCCCCCGACTAATGAAGGCCAACATTCTCACCCAGGATCAAAGTTTTATTTGGGTAAATTCCATTCCAAAGCTTAATTCCACTTAAGCACACAGATCCAAGATGAGACTCCAGTACTATGTACTGTAGTGTTGGAGGTGTTCTTTGTCAGTGTTAAATGTAGGTCCTGTCAATCCTGTATGGTGTCATTTTGAAAATAGGTAGGAGGAGGGGTGGGAAATGTATGTCTGCAGTGATCTGGCCAACAGTTTTATCTTGTAATATAATTTCATAAACAGGTTATTAGATTATTTTGATGTTATGTTTGCAGAAGCTTCCTGTGGACAGACATCCCAGCTCCTCAAGTCAATATCCTAAATAATAAATGCTAGTGTGCCAAAAATCGTGTTCACCACCCTGCCAATTTCAGGGAACTATGTATCTGTACCTCTCGGTTTCTCTGTTCTACAACACTCCCCAGGGCCCTTGCCAGATTTTGTGCGAGTTCTATCCTGACTTGTCTTATCAAAATACACCAACTTGTATTTATCTGAATGCATCATTTGTGAGATGATGTGTCCTTTCTAGTACTTATGAAGGCTCTTTGTGTGGTCTGGGTGCATAGCCTCAGGGTTCTTAATCCTCTCCTGTATACTCTATCCCTCCTTGAGAGGTCATGGGCAAGAGATTTCCAAGAGCCACTGGGGAGATGGCAACAATGACTACATTCAAACGTACATGATAGGCCGAAGATGTCTTAGGGACATTCTGAGAGATGTGAAAGATGTCATAGAAATGCAAGCCTTTCCCTTTATTCACAAATAGTTGAAAGAGAAGGATAAGGAATAACTTTGCAGTTTTCACTTTCACTCCTTAGAGGACTGACAGCATGTAAAAGCATTTAACTTTGCTCAAGTGCACAAGAAAAAATCTTTTGTTTGTTTTGGCTATATTATTGCAATGGTTCTCAGTCAGCAGATACTTCATTAATCTGCAATGAGTTGGACATGTGCATTTCTCTCATGGAACTCCAAGATCCTTACATGCCTTTAATTTAGTCACCAGTTCCAGCACAATCTATGATTTCCAATGTCAAAGTTCAAAGTAAATTTATTATCTAAGTACGTACTGTATATGCGACCACATACTACCTTGGGATTCATTTTCTTGCAGGCATTTACAGGTGAAAAGAAATGCAGTAGAATTTTATAGAAAACTGTACACAGACAAAAACTGACATGCAACCAATGTGCAACAGAAACCAAGTTGTGCAAGTAAAAGTAATTCAGAGAACATAAATTGTAAAGTCCCTGAAAGCGACTCTGTAGGTTATAGAATCAGTTCAGAGTAGTGGTGAAGAGGTGGTGAATGAAGTTATTTTTACCCCAGCTTTAAAATCTATTTAGATCACTATTTACAAATGTGTCTTCTTTCTCTCTAGGAATAAAACATTTGTTCATACCTACCGGATTTCTGAAACATCTGGGAAATGGTCAGTTCAGGTAAGGATACTTGCTTATTCCATTTTCATTACATTGACTCCTAACTTTAGGGGGAGTTGTTAATTCCACTGCCATACTTATATAAAATATCATGGTACTTGCACAGAAAACATTACATGTGGGCAGGGAAAGAGGATAACTTGTGAGCTTTTGGTGTAGAAATATCAAAATGTGTAATGATAAGTGGTAACTCCTGACAACACAACTGAAGGTTTTTATCTAATAACAACAGGATGTAATGACACTCTATGTTTAAAAAAAAAAGAGCTCATTACCAAATATTTTTGAAAGTAAAGTGGAAATGCCTTTCAATAAAAGGGAGTGATATTTTCTGAGGAAAGCCTGAAGAAAAACAAAGAGTCAAAAAATGGACTGGATAGTGTTCATTGGGGCATGTTATCTGCTCATACCATAAACCCACCCCTCCTCTCTCACTACCATTCATTCTTCTCCTCAACTCTTCTAATGCTTTTACTGATGGGAAACTCGCCTTTCATGGTTCAGTGAGCCTAATGGTCCTGGAGGTCCGGGTTGCAAGCCTGCTCTGTGAAATGGATCAGGCTGGTGAATAGGAGCTCAACCCCAGGTGCCCCTGGAAAGCCTTGGATAGCCTTCTGACACTTTTTAACTGCTGTTAGCATCTCTGAGACAAGTGAAAACCTGTTAGAATTGATTTAAACGATTAAAATAAAAATAATGAAGTTACTTAAAATATCTTAAATTAGAAATTAGCGAAACACGTAATGGTAAATAAAATAAAGAAAACTGAACAAAGCATCAAGTTTTCTTTGAGGTACGTGACCTCAGATGAATTAAGGATAACTACTCACACAAAGTCAAATGGTGCGTTTTATTGGCATCTGATGCCTCACTTGTCTCTGACTCCTGCTTTGCAATGTGAACCCAAATTTATTTGAGAAAAGTAGCCCAAGGGGAAGGAGTTGCCTGTTGCAAACCTGCTGGGCACAGCTAGCCACCTTTGGTCATTTATTTACAAGAATGATAAATTGAGTCTGACAGTTAATTCTGACTTAATATATTGCTCACATTTGGTGCAATGTTAAAATAAATGAACTAAGGCACAAGGCATATGCTTTTTATGTTCTGTTACTACTTGCATTATAGACTTGTAATACCGTATTTCATAACAGCTGTAAGTGTTTCACAGCATGTGGTCCATATAGAAATATAAGGGAAAACGTGCTTATCAACTCTTGGAAAACGTATTCTGCACTGTATGTTTTCTTTCTGCCTAATCATGGATGACAAATTTATCTTGTGAGATTGTCCAGATCAAAGAGTTCTGGAAAGAAATTTCTCTCTCTCTATGTGCTGTGGGTGTATTGTTCCAGGGAGTTTCTTACGTACACAGACTGAATTAACAAGCAACTTTAACACAGATAAAATAAAATTATTGCTAGTAATAAAAACAGAAAATGCTGGAAATACTCAGCAGGTCAGACAGCATTTTGGAGGGTTATGATGACATCTCATTAGAACTAGGAAAAGTTAGTAACCATAAACACAAGAGATTCTGCAGATGCTGGAAATGCAGAGTAACACATACAAAATGCTGGAGGAACTATGCAAGTCAGGCAGCATCCATGGAGAGGAATAAACAGTCAATGTTTTGGGCCAAGACCCTTCATCAGGACTGGTGAATGGTCTAAACGTCGACTATTTATTTATTTCCATAAATGCTGCTGCCTGGCCTGCTGAGTTTCTCCAAAATTTTGTGTGTATTACCCCAAAGTTTTGGTGGTGGGGTGGAGATACATCTCTACCAAAGGACGTATAAGACGCTCCTTCCCTCCGCTAATCTGTAGGTCACTCTTGGGCAAGGTGTAGCACTCATTGAGCACCTGATCAGAGTCACATGAAGCCATGTGAGCAGATAGTGGATGGTTGTATGAGCAGCTGATGTATATCACAAGTCCTGGTAATGTGATTACTGACACCAGGGAGACAATCTTTGAAGAGTACTGGTAATGGCTGGGGTCACCCGTTTTGTAAAGACACAGCCCAGAAGAAGGCAATGGCAAACCACTTACATAGAAAAGTCTGCAAGAGCAATCATGGTCATAGACCATAATCGCCCATGTCATACGACACGGCACATAATGATAATGTCTCCAAAGTCAGTAACAAAATATGTTTCAAGTTATTGAGAAGGGGAAAGAGTGAAGAGACCAAAGGAAATATGTGTGATAAAATGGAAACCAAGAGTGATTGAAATAAGTAAATTTCAGTCAAGGTCTTAACAAAAACAAGAATGGAAACAGAAATCTTTTTGTGGGTGATCAATATTAGTTGATACAAAACAGCAGAAGGAGAGTCCTACCTCACAAACAACCCACCCACTTATCCTTCCAATCACGTATCTCCTGGCCCACTTGCGGTTCTCATATTAGCCTCATTAGTCACTCCAATGGATAGAAATAGATTAGAAAAAGCAATCTCAAACCCAAAGGAATATATAAGAAGAAGAAGAAACACATCTCCACTCATTCCATTTGCTCTCTCCACCCTACTCCCTTCTCTGCAGCTTAAAAGATGTTTGATTCCTAAATGTTCTTAGTTCCGTGACATAACCGGATGTCAGCAACCTGGCACGATAACGCTGTTTATCTGTCCTGACCTGCTGAGTGTTTCCAGTATTTTCTGTTCCTATTTTAGATTTCTAGCACCGGCAGTTTTTTAAAAACCTAGCAGAACCTGGACTCTGTCATGGGATGTTCGCTTTGATTTCTGATATTAGCTCATGGTTGACTGGTAAGAAGGCAAAATGCTTGGACTTGTGTGAAGCCTTTGGCATCCAGTCAACCATGCAATAGACTTCAGTGCTTTTTACTTCTGGAGTTCAATCCTCATTATGCAAGTCAAGGTGGCATAGAAAGATCCCATGCCGATGTGATAAATGGACAGCTAGAATCATATAGGAACACCAGTCTAATACGAACTCTAATCCTTTTCAATCCTTGTGTAATGCTTCTAAACCAAAATCATTATCGTATTCATCACTGGAAAAGCTGTACCTCTAAATGGTTTGGAATATTCAGGACCACCTATTAAAACTTTAAATTTAATGTTTGGAGGGCTGCTGTTAGATGAGCAATCAAAATATTCAAATTGTCCGAAGGTCATTGTGTGAATGAGAAAAGTTCACTGTTTACAGCTGAGGTGTGAACTGCACTGAGGCCATACAATTGGTCAACAACCTTTGCATTCTGTGATAAATGACCTTGGATCAGCAGCCTTGTAAAACTTAGTCCTAGGGGATACATTTATTACATTTTAAACCAGAAACTATCAAAATTTAGTGCTGAAGAAGACATTTTAGCTTCTGATGTTGTGCTACCTCTTTGTTTTTACTTTGTTTTCAATGGCTTGAAAACATTTATACACTTTTTAATCTAATTTCTCTCTTATCACCCTCAAATTTGGAACTGTTCCTTAAGTTTAATTATAATGGTTCTCAGCAGAAACCATGGAATAGTGTATACTTTTGATAATCCTTGAAGGGAGCCTTATTCAATTCCCAATAGTCAAGGTATACACCATTCAATTTTAGCAGAATGACATCACCCTTAAAGGATTAAATTGCCCATCTTTGTAAAATATAGCAAAGAAAAGTACTTGGAAGAGAAGCTTCAGTCAGGCTTAAATAAAACTGGTTATATTAAGGTAAGCGTTCTAGTGGAGTCTCACTCTGCCAATGAAGTGTGAAAGCTATTCTCTCTATTCTTCCCTACACATTAACACTTGCTCATGACAACAACCCCTTATGTTTAGATATTAACTTTGACTTGGCAATGTCATGCATTTACTATATTTGTCTTTCAAGGGGGAATAGTGGCAGAGCAGATAGACCTTCTCCCTCACAGCTCTAGCATCCTGCATTTGATTTTGACTTCAGATACTGTCTTTGTGGAGTTTGCTTGTTCTCCCTGTGACTGTGTTGATTTCCTCCGGGTGCTCTAGTTTCCTCTCCCATCCCAATGACATTTTGTGTGATAACTTAATAAACTGCTCCCGTTCTGACATGTCTGTCCATGGCATTCTAATGCCATGATTAGGGCACATTCAGATTGGAGGAGCAACACCTCATACTCTATCTGGGTAGCCTCCAACTTGACAGCATGAACATCGATTTCTCTTCTGGTAATTTCTCCCCCCTCCTCCTTCCCTTTCTCCCAGGGTCCACTGTCCTCTTCTATTAGACTCTTACTTCTTTAGGCCTTTAGCTCTTCCACTTATCACCCCCCGTTTCTTTTATCATTCCTCCTCCCCCACACATACCCACCTTACCCTTTGTTATGTTTTGTAACTCCAAAACACAAAACTAATTAAACGGAAGACACTGGAGTCTGAAATGTGGCCTTGGGGATCCCACTGCTGCTTGAATTTTCTCAGCACACTTGTGTAATCCTTGTGCATTAATAGTGTGACTACAATAGGTGATACTTAGTTTAAAGAATTCACACTAGTTGTGTTGAGCTCTGTGCCCTTAATCTTCTAATCTTTTTAATACTGTCTTGAGCTTTTGGAAGTTTTACTTGTCATCCTTACTGGTAACACTGAGAGCCTTGCAGCACCTTGTCCATAACTTTCAATGGTTTGAAAGCATTTATATACTTTTTAATATAATTTCTCTCTTATCACCCTCAAATCTGGTCATCGAATTATAGGAAAGATGTCAATAAAATTGAGAGAGTACAGAGGAGATTTACTGAAATGTTGCCTGGGTTTCATCTCCTTAGTTACAGAGAAAGGTAGAACAAGTTAGGTCTTTATTCTTTGGAGCGTAGAAGGTTGAGGGGGGACTTGATAGAGGTATTTAAAATTATGAGGGGGATAGATAGAGTTGATGTGGATAGGCTTTTTCCATTGAGAGTGGGGGAGATTCAAACAAGAGGACATGAGTTGAGAGTCAAAGGGCAAAAGTTTAGGGGTAACATGAGGGGGAACTTCTTTTCTCAGAGTGGTAGCTGTGTGGAACGAGCTTCCAGCAGAAGTGGTAGAGGCAGGTTCGATGTTGTCATTTAAAGTTATATTGGATAGATATATGGACAGGAAAGGAATGGAGGGTTATGGGCTGAGTACAGGTCGGTGGGACCAGGTGAGAGTAAGAGTCTGGCATGGACTAGAAGGGCTGAGATGGCCTGTTTCTGTACTGTAATTGTTATATGTTATAACTTTCTGCCAGAGTGAAAGTACAGACGTTACTCCAAAAATAACCCCATTATAGAGCTAAAGTGCTTTGTGACTTTGGACTCTTATTTCATTTCCATCTGTAGGTAGGCCTCAGCTAAGTCCACTTTGCTGAAGTGTTTTCGTCTAGAAAGGTTTGCAAAGATATCCTCTATCCTGGGCAAAGGGTATTGATATACTTTCAGAAGTGGGTTGATGGTAACCTTAAAATCACCACAAATCCTTCTTCATGGCTACTTGGGCCACCATCATTGCCCACGGGCTCCACTCAACCTTCAAAGGAATTTTTTCAGCCTCCATGCGATCTAGCTCACTGGCTGCTTTACCACAGGTATCATAAGGAACTGGATGGGCTTTGCAAAACTTGGGTGTGGCATGTTCATTTAACACTATTTTACCCTTGATGTATTTGAGTTTTTCCAATACCATCCTTGAACACTGCTGTGGCATCATCCAATATCTTTCTTAAGTTGCTTTCAGTTGGCTTCATTGCAGGGGCTGTGGCATACAGATGGCGGGTGGATCTCCAATCAAGTTATAGCTTTCTCAGCCAATCACATCCCCACAACTGGCCCTCCTGTTTTTACTGCATACAAGAAGCCAATGAGACTTGTTGGTTGTTATATTTCACTGTTACAAATGTCATTCCCACATGAGTTATCTTTTCTCCAGTATAAGTTCTTAGTTGAATAGCTGCAGGCTTCAGTTCAGTATCTTCAAAATACCACTGAAACTCACTTTGTGGAATGACTGAAACAGCTGAGCCAGTGTCCAATTCCATTTTAATTAATTTGCTGTTCACTTCTGGTGTAAGCCAAATTACTTGTCTCTTGTTAGTTTTCACATTATAAATCTCAAGGCTACTTAGTCCTGTATCATGCTCATCATTATCAGATTTTCATCAACAGCATGCAGATTAGTGCTCTTTTTGAAACTGCAACTTGACTTTTTATCTTTTTATATTCCCTGTATAGTCTATTTATTTTTGTCTGCCTGGCATGCTCTTTGTATGTGTCCTTCGTTGTTGAATTTTCTACAAGTTTCACCTGTAAAACTGCATTGGTCTGGTGTACGTGAGCGCTGTGACAATGGTAACACGATTTGTTGGGTCAGGCGTGCTTCTGTTTAGACATTGCAATTTTGTTCATACTCACTTTCATTCCTGACTGCAACTTAATTGCATCTCTGTCTGCTGTTTCCATTGATACAGCAATTTCAACTGCTCTTTTAAGTGTAAGCTGTGCATCAGTTAGGAGCTGTTTTTGAATGTTTTCTTGTAAGATTCTGCATACTAAACAGTCTCTCAGTGCATCATTAAGCCCATTACTGAATTGACAATGCTCAGACAACTTCTTCAAATCAGCTATGTATGTTGAAATGGACTCCTCTTACTTTTGACTCCGCTTATGAAACCTAAAGCGTTCTGCAATCAACATTAGTTTCAGTTCTAAATATTCCTGCATTACTTTTATGATGTCAGCAAAACTCATTGCAGCTGGTTTGCTTGTGGCAGTCAAACTCTGAAGCAATCTGTATGCCTTTAAATCTAATACACTCAGCAAAATTGGTACTTGTTTCTCATTGGCTATTCATTTGTCTTTAAAGTACTGTTCAGTATATAAAATCTGTTGTGTAATCAAATGCATCAATCTTTCTGATGCAACCAGAAATTTTAATGATTATTATCACCTGGTACTCACTGTTTATGAACCCATGAGTTCTTCCATTTTCTGTCTTGTTTTAAAACTCGATCGTGTCTTCCCTTCTGAGGAACACATGCTGTGCTGCTTTTTAAAAACTCATACATCTTACTGCACTTCAACTGGTAGGTTGTTGTCTGTGGTTTGTTTTAAAAAAAATATCTCATTGCTGCTATTATGCTTTGTAACATCAAAGTATTAAAATAATTAAAAGGAAGACACAGGAGTTTGAAATGTGAGTCTAACTTTGTGTTTTTTACTTTAAGCAAGGTGCACTTGTATCATGTGATGGTGTGATGATATATGCGATTCATTCATTTCACCTATCACCTGACAGCTTGTACTCCTTCCTCTCTCCCTACCTACTTATTCTGGCCTCTTCTTCCTTCATTTCTAGTCCTGATGAAGGGTTCAGCATTGACTATTTATCCCTCTCTATAGATGCTGCCCGACCTGCTGGGTTTCTTCAGCATTTTATGTGTATCACCCTAGTGTACGTTCAATGAGCATGGGATCGATGTGGCTACATGCAAATGTCTGGAAGAATTCAATGGGTTAGGTAGATAGAGAGTTAGATACTTTAGTCACCCCAAAGGAAATTACAGTGTCACAATAGCATTACAAGTGCACAAATATAAATTTTAGAATCGAAGTATAAAGAATAAAAAATAAGTTACCACAAACAGTGTAACAGGAGGAGGTCATCACTTGCCTGGCTATAGGTTGACTCATTATAAAGCCTAATGGCTGAGGGTAAGAATGACCTCATAGTGCTCTTCGGAGCAGTGCATTTGTCTTAGTCTATTACTGAAAGTGCTCCTCTATTTAGCCAAGGTGGTATGCAGAGGGTGAGAAACATTGTCAGTCCTGATGAAGGGTCTCGGCCTGAAACGTCGACTGCACCTCTTCCTACAGGTGCTGCCTGGCCTGCTGCGTTCACCAGCAACTTCGATGTGTGTTGATTGTCTGGAATTGCCAGGATTTCCCGTAGGATCCTTAGTTCTACCACAGCCTCCAGTGTGTCCAGCTTGACTCCACTCTAATCCTTTCTAAACATTTTATTGGGCCTGTTTGCATCACCCATGTTGATGCCATTGTCCCAGCACACCACTGCATGGAAGATTGAACTGGCGATAACAGACTGGTAGAACATGTGAAGGAGAGGCCTGCATACTCCAAAGGACCTCAGTCTCCTCAGGAAGTAGAGGCGACTCTGGCCCTACTTGTACACAGCCTCTGTGTTGGTGCTCCACTCAAGTCTGTCATCCAGGTGCACCCCCAGGTATTGTGGGTCTTCACCACATCTATGTTTCCTCTAAGCTGTGCGCGTGGGCGCATGCGCACGTTTTTCAACCAACACACAAAGGAAATTCATGTGCACACAAAAGGTTAGTTACCTAAAATAATGTAGTAATTAATAATTATACTTATTGAACATCTTTTAGCTAAATGTTTCTGTTGACTAGTTAGTCAGTTGTTTTGGTTTGTACAGCTGCATCATGGCGGCAGCCATCTTTGGCGGACAGGGTTCATATCGTAAAGTTTACAAAGATCTGTTTCAAATCCTGTAGATAGCTTACTAAGTTTTTATTGAAAAAGATCAGTCAAATGACCCTGTGGCTAAATACTGTCACAAGAAATTGATAAACATCACATGCAAAGTGGCTTTACAGGTTCTTAGTGATGTTTTTGATCCGGCTGCACTGTGCAAGATTCTGCAAAAGAATGGCCTGACACCGATTGATTCACTTCATTTTGTGCGAGGCAAAATTAACAAGATAAGAAAGCGGTATCTGGGAGATAATGTTTCGTGGAGTGACATAGTTAAAGTTTTGCTAAGCCAACAACATGAAGAAAACGTTACAATAGATACAAGTTCGCTGTTGACTTTAATAGCCTTTGTGTTCATTTAGAAGAAAGGTTTCCTGAAGATGAGGTACAAGAATGGTCAGCTTTTGATTTCTCCGCAGTTGCAGATTGTGACTTCACATTTGGCGATGAACAAGTTAATGCCTTATGTCTAAAATATCATGACTTTCTAGCTGAAAATGCTGTAATAGTTAGACAGTTTAATGATTTCAAATTTTCTGTGCCAGAAAAAATTAAGTCCAAACTGATTTCAAACTTTGCTCAAATGGTGGCATTTGTACTTCAAAATGAACAGTTTTGCGACCTTGCACAGTTGGGGGAACCTTTCTTGCATCTAGTGCGGACTGTGAGTGAGGTTTTAGCCTGATGAATCAAATCAAAAACAAGCTGAGAAACCGTTTAGGTGAATGCCATTTGGATATGTTAATGAGAATCAGAAGCTATCAATTGGATGGAAGTTCTATTGGTCTAAATCGAGTTTACAAAGAATGGGTAAATGCCAAAGACAGGAGAGAGAAAAAATAACTGAGTGACTTAAATATGTATGTTATTTTGTTGTTATTCTGTGCAGTTTTATGTCAAATATTTTGTAAACCTACATAAACTGTGCCATGCGTATATTCAGTGCGCACATACTTTTGTTACAGGAAAAACATTTGCACAACATAAGATTTTTGCGCACAGTGACTACTAAAAATTAGAGGGAACATAGTCATAGTCATAGTCATACTGTATTGATCCTGGGGGAAATTGGTTTTCGTTACAGTTGCACCATAAATAATTAAATAGTAATAAAACCATAAATAGTTAAATAGTAATATGTAAATTACGCTAGGAAATAAGTCCAGGACCAGCCTAATGGCTCAGGGTGTCTGACCCTCCAAGGGAGGAGTTGTAAAGTTTGATGGCCACAGGCAGGAATGACTTCCTATGACGCTCTGTGCTGAATCTTGGTGGAATGAGTCTCTGGCTGAATGTACTCCTGTGCCCAACCAGTACATTATGTAGTGGATGGGAGACATTGTCCAAGATGGCATGCAACTTGGACAGCATCCTCTTTTCAGACACCACCGTCAGAGAGTCCAGTTCCATCCCCACAACATCACTGGCCTTACGAATGAGTTTGTTGATTCTGTTGGTGTCTGCTACTCTCAGCCTGCTGCCCCAGCACACAACAGCAAACATGATCACACTGGCCACCATAGACTCGTAGAACATCCTCAGCATCGTCCGGCAGATGCTAAAGGACCTCAGTCTCCTCAGGAAATAGAGGCGGCTCTGACCCTTCTTGTAGACAGCCTCAGTGTTCTTTGACCAGTCCAGTTTATTGTCAATTCGTATCCACCATGTCCACACTGACCCCCTGGATGGAAACAGGCGTCGCCGGTACCTTAGCTCTCCTCAGATCTACCACCAGCTCCTTAGTCTTTTCACATTAAGCTGCAGATAATTCTGATCACACCATGTGACAAAGTTTCCTATCATAGCCCTGTACTCAGCCTCATCTCCCTTGCTGATGCATCCCACCATCACTAGTAACAGGGAGCAATACAAGCTTGGTTTTCCTAAAGTCCACCTCTATGTCCTTTGTCTTACTGATGTGGAGCTGCGGATGATTCACCTTGCACTATATGACAAAGTCCTCCACTAGGACCCTGTATTCATCCTCCCATCCTCCCTTTATACGCCCAATTATTGCTGAGTCATCAGAGAATTTCTGCAGATGACATGACTCAGTGTTCTATCTAAAGTCTGAAGTATCCAGGGTAAAGAGGAACAGAGCCAATACAGCCCCCTGAGGAGCCCCAGTGCTGCTTCTAGCCATGTCTGACACACAGTTCTGAAGCCACACAAACTGTGGTCTGCCTGTCTGGTAGTTCATTATGCAGGATTCAATGGAAGTGCCAATCAGCAGGCAGACGACAGCGTGGTCGACTCCAAAGTGCAAACTGGTGGGCAAACTGCAGTTGATCGAGGACTGATCTGACCATGGTTCGGAGGTGAGCCAGGACCAGCCTCTATGGGGTCTTCATGATATAGGATGTCAAGGCCACTGAAAGGTAGTCATTCAAGATTTCCGGTTGGCCCTTCTTGGGTGCTGGAATCACACATGATATTTTCCACTCATTCAGGACCCTTTCCAGGCTGAGACTCAGATTGAAACTGCACCTGAGAATTCCACACTTTTGCTCAGCGCACTCCTTCAGTACCTTGGAGTTCACACCACCTGGTTCACAGAGGAAGCCTCTGTGGAGGGAAATGGATGATCAGTGTTTCGGATTGAGACTCTTCACATCTCCACACGAAGGGTCGAAAAGTCAAATGTCTTTTTCCTCACATAAATGCTGCTTGACATTTTGTTTGTTGCTCAAGATAACAGTCTCTTATGCCTTTCCGGGACTGATGGGATTGCTTTGAAAACTAGCATAGATTTAATGGACCAAATAGATGATAACTTTGGTCTTGGTTGTGGTTTACAATTTTTACAGTTACTGGGATACAGTGAAAAGCTTGTTTTGCATACTGTTTATACAAATCAAATCATTACAAAGTGTATTGAGCTGGAATAAGATAAAGCAAGAACAATCGCAGAATAAAGTGTAAAAGCTTGCAAAAAGTGCAGTGCAGGTAAGCAATAATGTGCAAGATCATCACGAGGTGGACTATGAGGCCAAGAGTCCATCTTATTACACAAGAGGACCACTGTTTGATAACAATGGGACAGAAACTGTCCTTCAGCCTGGCGGTACATGCTTAGAGGTTTTTGTGTCTTCTGCTTAATGGGAAAGGGGAAAAGAGAGAATGTCTGAGGTGGGAGTGTGACCGTTAATTATTCTGGCTGCTTTACTGAGGTACAGACTGGATGGGGGGAGGCTGGTTCCTGTGATGTGCTGAGCTGTGACCACAACTGACTGCATTTTCTTGCGGTCATATGTAGAGCAGTTGCCGTACCAAACCATTATGCATCTAGATAGAAGATTTTCTATGGTGCATGAATAAAAATTGGTTAGAGTCAATGGAGATATGCCAAATTTCTTTAGCCTCCTGAGGAAGCAGAAGCTTTCTTGCTCCTGACATCAACATGTTTGGACTAGGATGGGCTACTGGTGATGTTCAGACCTAGGAACTTGAGGCTCTCAACTTTCTCAACCGCAACATCATTGATGTAGACCCGAGCATTCCTTTCTGAAGTCAATCAACAGTTCTTTTGTTGATATTGAGGGAAAGATTGTCTTCACGGCACCACATCACTAAGCTCTTTATCTCCTTCCTGTACCCTGATTGTTATTTGAAATATGGCCAACTACGGTGCTATCATCTGTAAACTTGTTGGTGGGGTTAGAGCAGGATTTAACCACACAGTTATGAATGTACAGGGAGTAGAGCAGTGGGCTAAGGATGCAGACTTGTGGAACACCAATGCTTAGAGTAATCATGTCGGATGTGTTGCTGCCTATCCATACTAATTGCTGTCTGTTGATCAAGGATCCAGTTGCAGAAGGAGAAATTAACTCCTGGGATCCAGAGTTTAATGATAGAGATGCTAATGAAGGACAGGGTCACGTGATTTGAATGTTGCAGATTTGGACGTGCCATGTGAAAATATGAAAAACATACCAAAATGCTTTATCACACTGTTATCAAATCAAAAACAAAAGGAGGCATTCAAAATATCCGGGGAGTCTGTCTCCATCTTTGGAGACAAACTGTCTACCAACATATTTTATAAACCTATTGATTCAACAGTTAAGACACACAAAATGCTGGAGAAACACAGCAGGCCAGGCAGCACCTATGGAAAAAGAGTATAGTTGACGTTTCTGGACCGTTCCTCAGGACTAGAGGAAAAAAAATATGAGGAGTCAGAGTTAGAAGATGGGGGGAGGGGAGGAAGAAACACAAGGTGAAAGGTGAGATGGGGAAGGGGGAGGAGTGAAGTAAAGAATTGGGAAGTTGATTGGTGAAAGAGATAAAGGGCTGGAGAAGGGGAATCTAATAGGAGAGGACAGAAGGTCATAGAGGAAAGAAGAAGAGGAGGAGCACCAGAGAGTGCAAACATGGAGATAAGGTGAGAGAGGGAAAAGGGGATGGGGTATGGTGAGGGTGGGAGTGGGGGGTGGGTGGCCATCAATAGAAGTTCAAGAAATACCTTCAGATTGAAGGTTATCCAGACAGAATATGAGGTATTGCTCCTCCAACCTGAGATTGACCTCATCGTAACAGTAGAGGAGGCTATGAATCGATAAGTCAGAATGGAAATGGAACGTGGAATTCAAACGGGAGGCCACTGGCAGATCCTGCTTTTTCTGGCGGACAGAGTATAGGTGCTTGTTGAATCGGTTTCCCAGTCTACGTTGGGTCTCACTGATATACAGAAGGCCACACTAGGAGCACCGGATACAGTAGATGACCCCAATAGACTCACAGGTGAAGGACTGTTTGGGGCCCTGAATGGTAGTGAGGGAGGAGGTGTAGGGGCAGGTGTAGCATTTGTTCTGCTTGCAGATATAAGTGCCAAGAGGGAGATCAGTGGGGAGTGATGAATAGACAAGGGAGTTATGTAGGGAGTGATTCCTGTGGAAATCAGAAAGCAGGGATAGAGTTCCTCCTGCCCTAACTTATTAGCCCATGAGCCTCCACATCCAACACATCATTCTCCACAACTTCCGCCATCTTCAACAGGATCCTACCGCCAAATGCATCTTTACCACCCCCCCCAACCCCCGCAGCTCTTGGCTTCCCTTGACTATTCGTTCTTCCCCACTGATCTCCATCCTGGCACATATCCCCGTGAACGACAGAAATATTATACTTGCCCATTTACCTCCTCCTTACCTCCACTCAGTGCACCAAACAGTCATTCCAGATGAGGCAACACTTCACCTGCGAAGCTTTTGGGCTCATCTATTGTATCCAGTGCACCCAAAGTGGCCTTCTCTACACTGATGAGATCCCACATAAACTAGGGTCAAAATCTATCGAGCACCTCAGCTGCATCCGCCAAAAGCAGAATTTCTGGGTGGCCAACCGTTTTAATTCCTATCCCCATTACTGTTCTGACATGTAAGTCACTGGCCTCCTCCTTTGCTGTGATGAGGCCACTCTCATAGGGGAGGAGCAACACCTCGTATTCCATCAATGTAGCTTCAAACTGATGGCATGAACATCAATTTCACCTTCCAGTAATTTTTCCCCTCCCCATTCTCTCTTCTATTCTCACTCTGGCCTTTTATATCTTTTCCTCCCCTCCCCCTGGTGCCCCTCCTTCTTCCCTTTCTCCCATAGTCCACTCTTCTGTCCTATCAGGTTCCTTCTTCTCCAGCCCTGTACATTTTCCACCCACCTGGCTGCACTTATCACATTCCAGCTTACTCCTTTTTATTCTGCTGACCTCCCCCTTCCTTTGCAGTCCTGAAGAAGGGTCTCTACCCGAAACATCGACTATTTATTCATTTCCATTGACGCTGCCTGACCTGCTGAGTTCCTCCAGCATTTTGTGTGCGCTGTTCTGGATTTCCAGGATATGCAGAATCTCTTGTGTTTATTCATAATTTAGGAATGGAAAACAAAGGCTTGGTCAAAGACACAAGTTTTAGAGAGGTGCTTAAAGGAGGAGAGAGCTTTGTGCCGATCACCCTGGTTGCACTGTGATTATCTAATTGTTATCTTACTACTTCTTATACAACGCCAGAAGGTTTGAGTTCTGCTACAGTCTTTCTGGTGAAGTCCTTCACAATGGCACGGTAGACTAACAGTTCAATTCCCACCACTGTCTGAAAGGAGTTTGTACGTTCTGTCTGTAACTGTGTAGGTTTCTTCTGGCTGCTCAAGTTTCCTCCCACATTCCAAAGACATATGGTTTAGGCTTAGCAAGTTGTGGGCATGCAACGTTGGTGCTAGAGGTACTGTATGGCGACAGTTGTGGGCTGCCCCCAGCACATCTCAGACTATGTTGGTCATTGATACAAAACTGCACATTTCACTGAGTGTTTTGATGTTTTAATGTCTATGTGAAAAATAAAGCTAATTTTTCCCTTTAAGAAGTTACCGCCTCACTTCTTCGTGTGGGAAGTTTTAGGATTCGGACCAAGAAGCAATGAGAGATTAGCTTGGTTGGTTTGGGCTTACCTGTCAGGTGTTTTAGATGATACCTTTCTCCATCTTCTCCTTAAGCCATCCATCAGACAAGAAAATGAATTTCCTCCTCTCTCTGGTTTTGTTGGTTCTGAGATGGCTATTGAGGCTAATCTGGGAACCATATTGGCAGATGGACAGGTAGTGCATGACGTTGCAGTGGATGGGCAGTTTCTTAGGTGTTGTGAATATCACATGGTCTTGATCTTTTCAATAATTTCAAGTTCCCTGGACCCGATCATTTTATTTTCACTATAGATGTCCAGTCTCTATACACCTCCATCCCCCACCAGAAAGACCTCAAAGATTTCCATTTCCTTCTGGACACCAAGCCCAACCAGCTCCTCTCTGTCTCGCCATACTGGTCCTCACTCTCAATAATTTCTCCTTTGGCTCATCCCACTTCGTTCAAACAAAAGGTATAGCCATGGGCACTCACATGGGTCCCGGTTATGCCTGCTTTTTTGTCAGTTAAGTGGAACAGTCTATGTTCCAAACCTACACTGGTACCACTCCCGAACTTTTCCTATGCTACATCAATGACTGCATTGGCAGTAGAGGAGGCCATGGACTGATATGTTGGAATATGAATGGGAAGTAGAATCATTTAGAGTTCCTTGTGTTTTTATTGAGCAGCTCTTTCTTTGTAATGCGTTTTCCTGGTGCTTTCTGTTTAAACTTGTTAAGTTTATAAGCTCGAGGATTCTGAGTGACCTGTATTAAGTGGATGCTCGATTAGCGCTAATTGCGGACTGCAAATTCCTGCACCCATGTAGAACTCGTTGACTTCATCAACTTTGCCTCTAACTTCCACCCTGCCCTCAAATTTACCTGGTCCATTTCCAACACCACCCACCCCTTTGATCACTCTGTCTCAATCTCTGGAGACAGCTTATCTACTGATATCTTTTATAAACCCACTGATTCTCACACCTACTTGGATTATACTGCTTTCCACTGTGTTGCTTGTAAAAATGCCATTCCTTTCTCTCAATTCCTCCATCTCCACCACATCTGCTTCAGGATGAGGCGTTTCATTCCAGACTGAGGAGATGTCGTCCTCCTTCAAAGAAAGGCGCTTCCCTTCCTCCACCATCAATGCTGCCCTCACCGCATCCTCCCACCACCCCACCAGGAATAGGGTTTCTTGTCCTCACCTACCACCACAACAGCCTCTGCGTCCAGCATATAATTCTCTGTAATTTCCACCATCTCCAACGGGATCCCACCACCAAGCACATCTCCCCCCCCCCCCCCCACATTTTCTGCTTTCCGCAGGGACCGCTCTCTACGCGATTCCCTTGTTCATTCGTCTCTCCCCACTGATCTCCCTCCTGGCATTTATCCTTGCAAGCCAAACAAGTGCTACACTTGTCCCTACACCTCCTCCCTCACTACCATTCACAGCCCCAAATGGTCCTTCCAGGTGAGGCGACACTTCACCTGTGTGTCTGTTGGAGTTACCTACCTACTGTATCTGGTGCTCCTGGTTTGGCCTTCTGTATATCGGTGAGACCCGATGTAGATTGAGGGATCGCTTCACCAAGCACCTATGCTCTGTCTGCCAGAAAAAGTGGGTTCTCCTGGTAGCTACCCATTTCAATTCTACTTCCCATTCATATTCCAACATATCAGTCCATGGCTTCCTCTACTGCCACGATGAGGCCACAGGTTGGAAGAACAACACATATTCCATCTAGGTAGCCTCCAACCTGATAGCATAAACATCGATTTCCTGAACTTCCAGTAATGCACCCCCCCCCCACCATTTCCCATTCTCATTTCCCTCTCTCACCTTATCTCCTTACCTGCCCATCACCTCCCTCTGGTGCTCCTCCCCCTTCCCTTTCTTACATGGCCTTCTGTCCTCTCCTCTTCGATTCCCTCTTCTTCAGCCCTTTATTTCCTTCATGAATCGTCTTCCCGGCTCTTTATCTCACCCCTCCCCTCCTCCTGGTTTCACCTCTCACCTCCTCCTTGTACTTCTTCCTCCCAACCTCCTTACACTGACTTCTCATCTTTTTTCTCCAGTCCTGAGGAAGGGTCTCGGCCCGAAACATTAACTGTTTGTTTATCATTTAGAGTTCCTTGTGTTTTTCTCAAGCAACTCGCTCTTTGTAATGTGGTTTCCTGGTGCTTTCTATTTAAACTTGTTAAGTTCATAAGCTTGAGGATTCTGTGTGACTTGCATTATTTCAGTGGATGCTCGATTAACACATGTTGCGGACTCCTAATTTGGTGAATGTTACTTCTCGCGGTGTGAGTCAGCTGAGCCTCCAATATTCTTTTGGAATTATTATTAATAAACTCTCATCGCCGATCCTACATCAGAGTCTGTCCTTCCTTCTCTCTTGGTTCCGATATTGCCAGCGCACATCGTGACACCAGGTTCAGAGTACTGTCCTGTGAACCTGGAATCATCAACATACCCACCATCAAGAACATAGATCCAGAAAATTGCCGGAAAAAGGCCAGCAATGTCATCAAGGATCCCATCCACCCTGCTCATGGACTGTTTGTCCCACTCCCATCAAGGAGGAGGCTACGTAGCATCAACGCCAGGACCACCAGACTCAAAAACAATTACTTTCTCCAAGCGGTAAGGCTGATGGATACCTCCACCCGGTAACCCACACCACCACATTCCTCATCACCTCTACTTTATCGTTTTCTGTCAGAGTCACCTTATGTGCAGATGCTCCTATACCTAGTTTCAGTTGATGTACATACAATCAATCTATGTCTATAAGCTATCTTATGCATTTTATATTTATTGTTTGTTTTTATTACTGTGTTCTTTATCTTACTGAGCTTTATTATGCTGCATCAGATCCGGAGTAACAATTATTTCATTTTCCTTTACACTTGTGTACTGGAAATGACATTAAACAATCCTGAATCTTGAATCTTGAATGTTCCTTTTCCTGTTTAACTGGTCATAAGTCAGAGGTATCTAGAAGTCAACAGAGATGTTTCAAGATGCTTTCCCCAAACCCTGGTCAGCCTACTGTTACTCCCTGCCTATTTATACCATCAATTCCAAGGCTGAGTAAATCCCTTTGACAACATCTTCTTCCCCACTGGTATTAGGTTCTTGAATTGACCTGAAAAACCCTAACAGTATCTTTATTTATTTTTCTCTCTCTCTCAACTTGCACTAATGTCATCACACCTACTTTATTTTGCCACGCAAATTATTTATAATTTTATGTTAAGTTTATTTTAACTTGCGCTTGTCATGTTTGTAATGTACTGTGCTGCTTTAGCAAAGAGCTAATTTTCATGGCATTAATACCTGTAAATTTATACCTGTGACAATGAACTTGAACATGTCTGGTCTTGTTCAAATGTTTATTTGAAAAGCTCTTAGTCAGAATTGTCAACTCTTTAAATCTTTTCAAAGAAAAACTGAATAAAGATCAAATATAACTCACAGTGACCTCTTTTATTCAACTCTGTTCAACACAGGGACACATTACATTTACACTCTTATCTAATTTTGGAAATAAATATAAATAAAAATTACCATGACTACATTCAATTGAATTAGTACAATGATTGACTACCTCAATGTAATATTTAATCACTGGTTCGCAGTAATTTGGTGTAAGGGATTAAATAGATAATTACTGCGGATTATATGTGCAGAAAACCTGGTGCACAGTAACCTCATAAAGTCACAATGATTCATATCATAAATCACTAAACATCAGAAATGTAAGCTCTCAGTGCACAGCTATCGCTTCTGGTGGGAAACTGATAAAATCACTCATTCATTTCTTGTTCAGATTTGCATTTTTGCTTTTTTTGTTTTGAAAAATGTCTTCAAATGTCTTAGTAATAACTTTGCATTTTATAGATGGAGGACGCACCTCAATTATACATATTGTTTCAATTTATATCTGCAGAGACCTAACTACTTCTCAGTGCATGCACCTTCTAATAAGCAAAAACAATCCTGTTAAAGCTAAAGGGCTTTTAAAATATTAAGCAAAGGCTTTGCTTACATGGCGAAGAGAGGTGAACAAAGCTGCTAATGTCTTATGTATTATTGTATTAATGTCTTAATTACAATGATGCACATTTTTTTTACATTGCTCCCTGGCAAGCTTACTAGATTGCTCAAGCTAAATCCTCTAAATAAAAGATAATTTGAAAGAAAGTCTCCTCCCTTTCCAGCAAGAACCCCAACAAACAGCAAAGACAGAGATAACTCAAGTAATAATTGTAGAAGTGGCTGTACGTAATGTATAGTGGCTGTATGTAATGTATTAAAAAGGACAACATTGTTCCTGTGGTGTGGAGACTAAATTTGCTCATGGAAGCTATTAAATTAAAGGAAAATAGTGAAAAGACTTGAAAATTTCTACAGATGTGCCATGGAGAACATTCTAACTAGCTGGTTCGCCGACTGGTATGGGGCAGGGCTACTGCACAGGATCGAAATAAACTGCAGAGAGTTGTAAACTTAGTCAGCTCCATCATGACCACTGCCCTCAGTAGTATCCAGGACATCTTCAAGGAGTGATGTCTCAAAAAGGTAGCATCCATCACTGAGGACCCCCATCACCCAGGTCATATAACCATTAGACCATAAGATATTGTAGCAGAATTAGGACGTTTGGCCCATCGAGTCTGCTTCACCATTCCATCATGGCTGATCCATTTTTCCTCTCAGCCCTAATCTCTTGCCTTTCCCCCTTACCCCTTCATGCCCTGACCAATCAAGAATTATGCCTTGTTCTCATTGCTACCACCAGGAAGGAGGTACAGAGATTCAGGAGCAGCTTCTTCCCCTCTGTCATCTGATTTCTGAATGGACACTGAACCCATGAACACAACCTCACTACTATTTTATTTCTATTTTTGCATATCTTATTTAATTTAACTATTAAATATACAAACGTATATACTTACTGTAATGCCCAGTTCTTTTTCTCTATTATACTGTATTGCATTGTACAGTTGCTGCAAAGACAGTATGACGTATGCCAGCGATTCTGATTCTGAGATGTGATGACCACTAAACACCATATCCTTGAAACACTGTATTCTTTATTCTGTTTTCCTTTTTATTACCTTGATGTACTTATGTATGGAAGACTCTGTCCGAGTGGCAGGCAAACAGAAACTTTAGTACCAGTACCAATTCTTGAGGAATTTGGAGTTTTCCTTGACTACACCAGCGGGCCCAGGATCTACTTGGGCGCAGTTTACTCCTCAGAAGATTTGAAGAACGCAGTGGAGCTCAAAGCGGAATGTAGACTGAGAATGTCTGTAGAAGAACAGATGACCTTTTCCTGACTTCTGTTTCATCTTTGCAGCTCAATTATATTCAAGCACTTCTGAGATGTGTTTTATCCTGCTATATTTTTGATGATATTTCAATTACGTGGTGTTCTTTGTTTTATTCCAGTCAATTTAAAATTCTTATTTAATTTGGGCAAGGTCAGATTTATTTCCCCTTTTTAATTGTCATGAGATGTGAACACTAAATGTGGAGAAACATAAAAGGGAATTAGAATTGTCAAATTTTATGGAACTTTTGTATGAAGTTTACAGAATGAAATTATTAAACTCACCTAGTGCAAACTGATTAAAAATAGACATGGTTCACCCCACTTCCCTGTACAGGTTTCCCCTGCTATCCAAAAGTAAAGTGCTCCTATGAAACCTTTTGTAAGCTGAAATGACGTAAAGCGAAGAAGCAATTACCTTTAATTTACATGGGAAAAATTGTTGAGCATTCCCAGACCCAAAAAATAACCTACCAAATCATACCAAATAACACATATAACCTAAAATAACACTAACATATAGTAAAAGCAGGAATGATATGATAAATACACAGCCTATATAAAGTAGAAAAATGTATGTACAGTGTCGTTTCACTTACCAGAATCGGGAAGACAGCGAGCACACTGGAAAGTTCATGCATTTTTCTATCATACTGTTCTTTGTAAGCACTCAAAACATCCTGCAAACCTGCCCTAAACGTACATGCCCATACAAAATTAAAGTCATACTTTTCTGCAATCACTGCAGCACTATCAATCGTAGCGAAAATCTCACGCAGTTCAAAGCTATGGCGGCTTGATGCTGGGTGTAGTTCCTGGGGAAGGAGCTTCGCTCTTTGCCACTCTCGATGCTCGGGGTGCATGCTGCCTCTATAATGGCTTGTTGCAAAACAAATGCTGAACGCTATTTTCGATTTTCGCCTTTTTTCGTAAAAGTGAAAATCCTCCAGATTTCTTTTGGTTAGTGAAAACAGGTACTAATGTAGGTCTTTCATAGAAGCGAAGTGGCGTAAAGTGAACTTTCATGAAGTGAGGGACACCTGTACTTGGTTCATACTCCTGCAAGTTATCGAGTTTCAAGAACAGTTTCAGATACTTTCTGAATGTTGGAAGAGTTTCTGTGTCTACCATCCTTTTTGGCTGTGAGTTCCTGATTCTCGCACCTCCACATATGCTGCCTGACTTGCTGAGTTCCTCCAGAATTTTACATGTGTTGCTCATGATTTCTAGCATCTGCAGAATATCTTGTGTTTATGACTTTCCCCCCTCAATTTTTCACTAATTCTTCTTCAAATAACGTAGATAACTAACCATTGTAGTTATCACATAATTTTATACATCTTATTTAAAAATACCTTCAGTTTCCTTTGTTCCAAAGATAATAGCCCTGTCTAAGTTAGCCTTTCTCTTCAACTGTTGTCCTTGAACCCTGCCAACAGCCTCTATAATACTATTATAGGGAGTGGAAAGTTCAATATGTATTTATTAGGAAGTGCATGCATTCCCATCAAGATTATTAAATAAACAATTTGGTGGAAGAAAGTCCCAGATCGCTCGTCGACAAGGGATGATAAAGTATCATCAGCATTCCTTCAGGATAGTTCAAGACTACAGTCCTGAAGTGATGAAGGAACGACTGACTTTTAAACCTTTAATGTCGGAATGCTATCAAAAAAATCTCAAACCGGCACTACTGTATCCTGCACGACTCAGAATCTCTCTTCCCGATGGAAATCGTCGTGTTTTCCACTCTACAACAGCCGCTTGGAGCTTTTTGGATGATATTTTCCCATCTGATACAGACACCCTCTCTTAGTCTGTGTTTGGTGCTTTCAGCACCAATTTTTTTTCTCTCTGGTTTTTTTTCTTCAAAATAAACCTTCTACTACTGTGCGATGAAGGTTTTTTATAAGTTTAAGATTTTTGTTCTTTGGTTATTACTATAGTGATTACTCTAGAATTTATATGGAATATTTATCTTCTGTGAATAACATCACTTTCCCTTAGTTAACCTTTTGTTTTAATCTATCCTTTTTTGTTATTACTAATGATCCAATCCGACGGTCATTTGTAGTTATATGCTTCCTATTTTTGATTTTCGCATAATTAAAATGGCGACTTGTCTTTCTTTTTCTATAATTTTTGTTTTTTTCGGGACGCCATATTCTTATGCTTCTTCTTCCCATAATCCATTTTTCTTATTTTGGAAGCGTTTTTTTTATTTACTCGTTTATAATTAACTAATTATATGTACTGATACTGGTTTCTTTTATTTTATATATTTTAGTAATTTTTACTATGGAGACTAATTTACAATACTGTTTATTTTTCACATATTAGTCTTTGGGAGGTCACTTATCTAACATATATTTTTGGAGTTGCCCCCTGCAGAAATGGGGTTAAAGTTAGTATTAGTTAGCGCTTTCTTCAGCCTTCTTTGGCTCAGTTCGGGTTTCTACTTGGGGTTGGGGGAGGGGGTTGTCTTTTTCTTTTTTAATTTTTTCTACTGGGCTGATTCAGAACTACAAAGATGTCCTCAGTGTCGAGATTTCCGGTTCCTCTCCAATCATGTATTCCTCTTCCGATTTCATGAGCTCACATTATGGTTAACCCCTTACTCACCAAAGGGTTAATTTTTAGTTATGGCTCATTCTATTAATTTTGTCTCTTGGAATACAAATGGTTTAAACCATCCAATTAAACGGAAAAAGATTTTCAAAATATTCCAAAGACTGAATGCTCATATTATCTTTGCTCAAGAGACTCATGTGAGGAAAGAGGACAGTCAATGCTTCTTTAAGTTTTGGAAAAGAAAACAATACCACTCAAATGCTCAAGCCAAAATTAAAGGCGTTTCAATTTTTATTGATCCCTCAATTACATTCATTCATCAAGACATCATTTCAGATCCTAATGGCAGATTTCTGTTAATTACGGGGGTACTTTTTAATAAAAAGGTCGCTATGGTTAGTGAATTCATCCTCTGTATGTGCTAAGCATAGGTTGATACAGTTTAAAGTAGTTCACAGGGCTCATATGTCCAAAGATAAACTATCTCGTTATTACTCTTATATTAATCCAATATGTGACAGATGTCAGTCTGAGATTGCTTCTCTAACTCACATGTTTTGGTCATGTCCCTTGTTGGAGAAATATTGGAAAGATATTTTTGATATTATTTCAACGGTCCTAAATATAGACTAACCTCATCCAATTACTGCTATCTTTGGACTACCAATGATAGACTCAAATAATTTAACCTCTTCATCACGAAGGATGATTGCATTTCTTACTTTAATAGCTAGAAGGTCCATTTTGTTGAATTGGAAAGAGATCAACCCTCCTACAGTATTTCATTGGTTTTCACAAACAATGGTGTGTCTGAATCTGGAGAAAATTAGAAGTGCAGTTTATGACCCTTCTATTAAGTTTGAAAAAATTTGGAGGCCATTTATTCAGCATTTTCATTTGATGTAATTTGATCATTTCCAAACTTGTTTTATTTCTCTGTACTGTTGTTGGAGGGGAATAGAATCGTCGACGCTGAGGTTTTCTTCTTTTCCATTTTTAAGTTGTTAGTTTTGCCCAAGTCTTTTAGTTTAGTTTAGTTGTTTTTTTTTCTTTTGGGATGGTTTTTTTTTTCTCTTTTTCTTTCTTTTTTCTTTTTTTTTTGCCTTATATTATCCGTGATCAGTTCTACATGTATGGGAGTTTTGGTAATTTCCACTATTTGGTTTTGCAATTACTCTTTTTTTAAATGTAACAATACATCTCATATTATCTGTATTATTGCTATGTTTTGTTTCTATATTTTGAAATTAATAAAAAGATTGAAAAAGAAAGAAAGAAAGTGGGTCGAAGAGACTTTGTGGCTGCACTGTTATTGATTATTGTGGCTTGTGTCCCCTTTTACAGTCTCCCTGCATGTCCTTCAGACTGGCCCAAATCAGTGTTGTTGATGCCTTCCAGACCTTTCATGGTTGATATGATGGTTGCACTATAGTGCTCAACTGGAGAATCTAGAATGTGATCCCATAAGAAACATGGATTGTGATTTATGTCCACGTTGAGATGGCAAAAATAATTGATTTTGAAGGTATTTCTGTATGGCTACATTTGACCTTCATGGTGGCAGGTGATGCTGTAGAGCAGGGCTTCCCAACCAATCTTGCCATGGACACTTACCATTAATTCAGGGATCTGTGGACCCTGGTTGGGAACTCCTGCCATGGAGGGAATTAGTATAGTGCATTCTAAATGTTTTCTACGTTGTTATGATGTGGATAGAATACTGTTTGAATTAATAGACAGGTATTCAGAGTGATGAACAATTGACTCAAATCCCATCACAAAACCAAGGAATTTAAATTTAAATACTTGGATTAATCTGGAGTCTCAAGTTCGTATCAGTAATAATGACCAAGAAACCACCGAATTGCTTTTTAAGAGAAATATCTGGTTCACTAATATCTTTCAGAGAAGGAAATTTGGCATCCTGTCTATTTGCACAGGATACCCAGTCTTTGAGTAAATCTGGATACAAGTGGTGTTCATGACTCTGTAAAACACCTTTCAGATTTCTTTGTTTATTCATTTTCTCGATTTGGGCATCCCTGAGAAGGTCAACATTTACTGCGTATCTCTAATTGCCCCCACTCCCATTTGGATAAGCAGAGCAGTACCGTGAGGATCATGTTTTTTTTGATTTCTCAAGTGCCTTCAATACCATACAGCCCTCATTGCTGTGGGAAAGCTCTGTTCAATGGGGGTTTGCACTTACATTGTGTCCTAGGTAATGGATTACCTGAATGGCAGACCACAGTTTGTGAGGCTTCAGAGCTGTGTGTCAGACATGACCAAAGCAGCACTGGGATTCCACAGGGGACTGTATTGGCTCCCTTCCTGTTTACTCTGTATATTTCAGACTTTAGATATAACACTGAGTCATGCCATCTGCAGAAATTCTCTGATAACTCAGCAATAGCTGGATGTATAAAGGGAGGATGGGAGGATGAATACAGGGCCCAGGTGGAGGACTTTGTCAAATGGTGCAAGCTGAATCATCTGCAGCTCAACATCAGTAAGACAAAGGAGATGGTGAGGGACTTTAGGAAGATCAAGCCCGCATTGCTGCCTGTTACTATTGATGGTGAGGATGTGAATGTGGTGAGGACCTACAGTACCTGGGGGTGCACCTGGATTGCAGACTTAAATGGAGCACTAACACATGGGGCTATGTATAAGAAGGGCCAGAGTCACCTCTACTTCCTGAGGAGACTAAGGTCCTTCGGAGTATGCAGGCCTTTCCTTCACATGCTCTACTAGTCTGTTGTCGCTAGTACAATCTTCGATGTGGTGGTGTGCTGGGGAATGGCATCAACACACCCAATAAACTGACTAGAAAGACTGTCTCTATCATAGGAGTCAAACTGGACAACTGGAGGCTGTGGTAGAACAAAACGCCCTCCAGAAAATTCTGGCAATTCTGGACAACGGTTCTCACCCTCTGCATGCCACCTAGGCTGAACAGAGAAGCACTTTTAGTACAAGATAACTGTGCTGCTCCAAAGAGTGCTCTATGAGGTCATTCTCACCCTTGGTCATTAGGCTTTATAATGAGTCAACCTATAGCTGGGGAAGTGATGACCCCCTCCTGTTAGACTGTTAAACCTCTGTTTAGCTCTGTTTACCACATTCTGCTATCACAGACATCCTGTGCAATATCATCACTTCCTATCTGGATGGTATGAATGTGCACCATAACTGTATAATATTACATTAATTCTTGCACTACCATCTTATCAGTGTGAACTTGGAAATCTTGTACATCTATTTTTAAGGTAACTTATTTTTTGTTTTTACTTACTGATCTTCTCATATTTATATATCGATGCTCTTGTAATGCTACTGTAAAGCTATAATTTCCTTTGGGATCAATAAAGTAACTATCTATCTATTTACTGTATCTATTTATCTATCTAAGGTGGTTGTGAGCTACTTCCTTGTTCTAAAGCAAGATCTCTATGGAAAACAATATCTTGGCCTCCACGGCTGCTGCCTGAGCCACAAAGCTCCTCCAGCAGTTTGGTTTTTGCACCTCTTTTATCTTTTGCAGTCCTACAGAATGGAACACCACAGTTCCAGGATTTAGACCAATTAATAAGAACATAAGAACATAAGAAATAGGAGCAGGAGTAGGCCATCTGGCCCATTGAGCCTGCTCCACCATTCGATAAGATCTTGGCTGATCTGACCATGGACTCATCTCCACCTACCTGCCTTTTCCCCATAACCCTTAATTCCCCTACCATGCAAAAATCTATCAACTTTATCTTAAATATATGTACTGAGGTAGCTTCCACTCCAAAGATGAATCCAGATCGGCATGGTGTGCAACTTGGAAGGGGACCAACAGATAGAACATCGAACAGCACTGCACAGTACGGGCCCTTTGGCCCAAGATGTTGTGCCGACCTTTTAAACTATTCCAGGATCAATCTAACCCTTCCCTCCCACATAGCCCTCCATTTTTCTTTCATTCATGTTCACATCTGAGAGTCTCTTAAATGTATTAGCCTCTAGCACCACCCTGGCATTAGATTTCTAGACATTTACACTCTCTGTAAAAAAAAACTCTGATATCTCCCCTATTTTTTCCCAATCACTTTAAAATAATGTCCTTTGCCATTAGTCATTGCCACCCTGAGAACAAGGTGCTGATTGTCCACTCTATATATGCCTCTCATAATCTTATACACATCTGTCAAGTGGCCTTTCATCCTCCTTTGCTTCAAAGAGGAAAAACCCTAGCTCACTCAACCTTTCCTCAGAAGACATGCTCTTTGATCTAGGCAACATCTGGGCAAATCTCCTGTGTACTCTCTGTCTAGCAGTGGTTCCAAACCTGGGGTCCATGGACCGCTTGCTTAATGGTACAGGTTCATGGCATGATAAAGTTTGGGAACCCCTGCTATAAAGCTTCCACGTCCGTCCTGTAATGAGGTAACCAGAGCTGAACACAATACTCCAAGTGTAGTCTGACCAGAGTTTTATAGAGCAGCAACATTACCTCACGGCGCTTGAATTAAGTTCCCCAACTACTGTAGGCCAACACACCATATGGCTTCTTAACCGCCCTACAACACACTCAGAATACTGGCCAGACAGAATCTATGGAAATAGTCAATGGTTTGGACCAATACCCTTCATCAGGACTGGAAGAAAGATGAAAAGTCAGAGCAAGAAATTGGGGGGCACTGGAGGAAGACATACAAGATGCTAGGCGATAGGTGAAACCGGGAGAGGGGGAGGGGTGAAGTAAAGAGCTGGGATTCTGATTGTTGAAAAAGGTAAAGGGCTGGAGAGGGGGGAATTTGATAGGAGTGGGTAGAAGATCATGGAATAAAAGGAAGGGGGAAACGCACTAGAGGGAGGTGATGGGCAGGTAAGGAAATAAGGTGAGAAGGGAAATGGGAATGGGGGGAAAAGAGAGGGGTGCAATTATCTGAAGTTTGAGAGATCGATGTTCATGCCATTAGGTTGGAGGCTACCCAGACAGAATATAAGGTGTTACTCCTCCAACCTGAGTGTAGCCTCATCACATCCGTAGAAGAGCCCATGGACTGACATGTCGGAATGGGAGTGGGAAGTAGTATTGAAATGGACGGCTACTGGGAGATCCGCCTTTTTCTGGCAGCTGGAACATAAAGGCATCTTGAAAATATTCCAGTGCCTGTCTGCCTTGTGTTGCAGATGGTGGAGAGGCTTTGGGCTGAAAGTAGGCAAGCCACTTTCGACAGCCCAAGCTGCTGATGAAGGCAAAGGATTTACATGCTGACCACCAGGCGAAAGGCCCAGCAAACAAATCAGTTGAGGGACCTCAGTTGAAGAAGAAAGTCTTCGCTAATCTTCATCTTTGCCTTATCTGCGATTCCGAGTCTGAGTCTGGCTGGAGGCCAAAGACGGCCTGTCCTGGGGTTGGTGGACTATGTATGCACGTGGGTAGGTGGGTGGGAGGGAGGAACGGGGCTTGATTTGCTATTGCTATTCTGTTGTTTGTTGTATTCTGTGCTGTTATGCCAAGCATTGTAGGAATGTTACATTGGCGCCTGAATGTGTAGCAACACTTGCCCGCAGCACATCTTGGTTGTTAATGCAAACGATGCATTTCCGTGTATGTTTTGATGATAAACGTGATAAACAATTTTAAATCTTGAACCTTGATCTCTGACTGACGCCTCTGTTGACGGATCAATGAGCACATTCTGCCTGCTTGCAGCAGGCCCTGCCCTCTGTAAGTGAAGTTTTAAAAGAGGATAGCGATGGTTGTTACTTTGTCAACCTTTGGCCAATAAAAATACACTTGGTTTGACCCGAGGCAACAGTACTGGAGCTGACCCTGAAGAAAGCTGCCCAGAGAGATCTATGAGTGGGTGCCCTGCTTTCTGATACTGGTTTCTCCAAAGCAGGTCATCTGTCAACTGTGAGATCATCAGCTGGGCAAAAATATCCCACAGTGAGAACAGAGACCATAGAAGAGCACAGCACAGGAACAGGCTCTTTAGCCCACAGTGTCTGTGCTGAAGGTGATGCCAAAGTAACATAACTCCCTTCTACCTGATCCCTCCACCCCTACATATTCATGTCTCTATCAGCCTCTTAAACGTCATGGCAAATGATAAACAATAAAACACAATTTCTAATCAGAATCAGGTTTATTATCCCTGATATACGTTGTGAAATTTGTTGTTTTGCGGCAGCAGTGCAGTACAAGGCACAGAAATTATTTAAAGCCACAAAATAAATAATTAGATAGGTAGACAGGTAGAGCAAATGAGGAATAGTGAGGCAGTTTCATAGATTCATGAACTGTTCAGAAATCAGATGGGGGAGGGGTGGAAGCTGTTCCTAAAACTTTTGAATGTGAGTCTTCAGGCTCCTGTACCTCCTCTCTGATGGTAGTGTTGAAAAAATAATGAGTAATGAGAATTAAGAAAAATAACTAAAGGCTAAATAGATTGCAATATGTACAGGAGTTTAATAGCATAAGTAAACCTTATACATACTAAAAATATATATCTTAAAACATTTATCTAGAATCACAATATACATGTACAAAATTGTTTTTATTAGGCCAGAAAGTTTTCTTTGATGCAATTAGAACTAGCTAAATTACTAAAAACATATTCAGACCTCATGTAACAAAATTTTTAGAGAGATTATAAGCTGTTAGCTAAAAGGGAGAACTTGCAGCATTTACACCCCTCTTTTCACATCGCAGCAGTGGAAAATACAAGCAGTTTCGAAGTCCTGGAGTGAATATTTCGCACAACCTCTCATGGTCCTAGAAGACATTCTACGCAATCAGGAAAGCTCACCAACACTTCTGCTTTCTGAGGAGGCTGAAGAGAGCGAGACTTTGCACATCTATACTCATATCATTCTACCGTTGCATAGTTGAGAGCATCCTATCAAGCTGCATCACTGCATGGTACAGAAACTGCACTGTGACGAACAGGGAGGGTCTACAATGTGTAGTCAAAACTGCCGAACCTACCACTGGCATTAGCCTACCCGCCATCAAAGAGATATTTATGGAAAGGTGCCAGGAAAGGGCCAGTAACATCGTGAAGGATTCCAGCCATCTTGCTCATGGAATGTTTCTCCCACTCCCATCAGGGCAGGGCTATATAACAACTGTGCCAGGACTACCAGACTACCAGACTCAAAAACAGTTACTTCCCAAGCAGTAAGGATGATCAACACCTCCACCCTCTAACACACCCCACCACCACTACTTTATCATTTCCTGTCAGTCACCTTATGTACTGACCCTCCTGTGCCTAGTGTCACTTTATGGACATACAATCAATCTATGTATATTAGCGAGGCACCGTGTTTTGTCCTTGAGCAAGGCACTTAATCACACATTGCTCTGCGACGACACTGGTGCCAAGCTGTATGGGTCCTAATGCCCTTCCCCTGGACAACATTGGTGTCGTAGAGAGGGGAGACTTGCAGCATAGGCAACTGCTGGTCTTCCATACAACCTTGCCCAGGCCTGCGCCCTGGAAAGTGAAGACTTTCCAGGCGCAGATCCATGGTCTCGCAAGACTAACGGATGCCTTTACTTTATATTTATTGTGTTTTTATTATTATTGTGCTCTTTATCTTGTGTTGTTCTTGTCCTACATCATATCCAGACTAACAATTATTTCATGCTCTTTTATACTTATGTGCAGGAAATGTCATTAAACAATCTTGAATCTTGGAAAAGCTTGCAGATACTGGAAATTGAAATCAAAAACATAAACAGCTGGAAAACCCAGCAGGTCAGACAGCATCCATGGAAAGACAGACGCAGTGAACATTCTTGGTTGAAGATCCTTTGTTTGTACCAATCAAATTGATTCTATTGGAGTTGTTCAGACAACTTGTAGAATTTGGTGTTCAGCTAGGCAGGTATAACAAAATTCCAGCTGCTGTGGATTCATTATCAGTTTCTGCATTCATGACACAGAATCAGGTTCATTGTTTTGAACACTGTCGGATAAATGCCATGATTGTTAACATATTGCACAACAGGCTTTTTGCGGTAATATTTGCACTTGGTTGTGCTGAGTGTGCAGTTCTCATGAAATCCCACTACAACTGCAAAAGGTTTGCATCAGCTGAGCAGCTGACAAGTACAGTACACCCACCTCAATGTGGCAAGAAGCTTTTGCAATGTGATTTGGCTGCTGTGCTTCCTACACTGAAGCTCGCTTCCAAAAGTACTTCGAGTTACATAAAATATGTGCTTATTTAAAACTGGGGCACGTAGAAATTTATTTTTGTAGCATGTGGTTAGGCTCTGGAATTCTAGAGGATTGTGGCTAGATCATTAGAAATTCAAGATTATTTTTGAAAGATCGAGGGATTGATTGGTGGCTGTTGGGAACTGGTATAGATGAGATGAGATTTGGGAAAGATCAGTTGTGATCCCATTGAGTGGCCAAGTGGCTTATACCCTTTCTATTTTGTTGTGTCTATTGGCCATAAAGCACATCTTCAGCCACTGTGATGTTGTAAAGGGCACAATAGAAATGCAAGTCTATATTTGTTTGAACATTTGGAAGTTGGATTTTAATGTCTTTGAAAGCTTTAAACCATTCTTTACAAAACCCAGCAGTGGTTGTTGTTGGATTCCACCAGCAATCTCTCCCAACTTCTTTCCAAGAGCTGTTGAATTGGCAAAGGTCTAGTGGTCTTGCCTTTGGGAGTATGGGGTGGCATTTGAGCATCTGTACATCAATGAAGGGGAGAGATGGAGAGGGGGAAATCAGTATTCTACCACATAGAGTGCATATTCTAAACATCTGTTTCAGAGAATCGAGCATCTTTGACCCAGATGACTGAGCTATCACTCTTTGATGCACATAAAAACCAGACTGCACCTGTTTTTCATCAGATATGCACTTGCAATATTACATAGGTGACAGCATTCATTACCATGCAGATACTTTCTCAAATCATAACACAAGTTTATACCACTGGTGTGACATGGTGAGTAATGGTTTATCTGCAAAGATTTATTAATATCATGGATTACTTCTGTGCATAGTCCTCTCTGAGCTGCGTGAGTGCACGGCCACGCAGTAACTGAAATGCTCCTCACCTTTGTTGCTGCACAGCTGGAATTTTCTTTTGTACAATGTTAATATAATTTTGAAATCTGTTAATATAATTGTGAAATACACTGTAATTAATTATGTGTTAATGAATAGAAGCCATAAATATTCTAAATAATAAACATACCGCAACCCTTACTTTGAAACATTTTAGAGCCTCAACCTACTTACATTGTCAGTGTTTCAAGTTGCAACACTGACAATGTGTCTTGTTGCAAAAATTCAGTTTCAATGAATTTAATCAAGTACAAATCCAGAAACGGACTACAAATAGAACATTTGGATGATCTCATGAAAATCAAGACGTATCTTTCATCTGGATGCAAAATTAATCTGGACAGCGTTTATAGACAATGGGTTTGTAATAAAGACAGATGAGAAAAAGTTTATGAAACTTGAAAGCAACACACACAAAGTGCTGGAGGAATTCAGCAGGCTAGGCAGCCTCTATGGAAAAGAGCAAACAGTCAATGCTTCGGGCTAAGATCCTTCATCAGGACTCGGTCTGAAATCTTTCCCGTAGATGCTGCTTGGCCTGCTCAGGTACCCCAGCATCTTGTGTGTGTTGCTTTGGAATTCCAGCATCTGCAGAGTTTCTCTTGTTTGAAACATGAAAGGATCTCTTTGTTGTACTGTATTTCATTATACCCCTCAGTTAATACATAAAATCCAAAGTATGTGATTTTTCAGTTTTCATTCTAAATATTCATAGTATACATATTACAAAAAAAAAACACTTAAAGTACTGCGCAGTTTACAGGCCATGTAAAAATTTCCAGCTCAGGGCAATGGTTGTAAAAAAAATCACAGGGACTGTTGCTTCTGTGTACAAGATGCAGTTTCACCCCTGTGCCCCAACCGTAACATCGTCCCTATACTCCGTCAGATAGCTCTCTTTAAGTCCTCCTGCCATTTGAGGTCAGGAAACCTAGGTGCCGAGGGCATTTTGTTTTCCCCATGTCTGTACTCAACGGGCTTGTATTCCTTTTTTGATGGTTGTGTTTACTTTTAGGGTACGCAATGCAAGTGATTAATGCTTTGTACAAAGCAGTACTTGAGCTGGGCACCTGCGTCATGCATCAGCTTAAAAATGAATTCCCCCAGCAGTAATACATTTCCATCATCGTAAGGAACTCTCTCCATCCCTTCACTATAGTTCCTAATATGTAACAGTTTAAAACTAATTGACGGAAGAACCAAAGGCAGTACAGTAGGTCTACATGGAGTGATGTGGAGAGGATGTTTCCTGTAGTGGTGGAGCCTAGAACCAGAAGAGCTCTAACCTCAGAAGAGGAAGATGGCTCTGCTCTATTGGGTGGCTGTGGTGGCATGTATGTGAGGACATTGGGAGATTGGCCCACGGTGAACAGAAACTGTGAATCTGAAGTTAATGGATCATTTTAAATTAACTCTATTGCCTGAGAATAAAAGAAGAGATTGGGGGAGGGGTGGAAATTGACGGGCATATAACTGGAAATAGATTACTATAAGACCGTAAGACACAGGAGCAGAATTAGACCGTTCGGCCCAAAAATTCTGCTCCGCCATTCCATCATGGCTGTTTTATCATCCCTCTCAAACCCATTCTCCTGCCTTCTCCCCGTAACTTTTGATGCCCTGACTAATCAAGAACCTATGAAACTCTGTTTTAAATATAAACAATAACATGGCCGCACATGGCAATAAATTCCACTGATTTACTACTGTATGGCTAATGAAATTCTTGCTGATTTCTGTTCTAAAGTTTACAGGGAGATACGTGGAGCTGTGGGATTGATGGGTTTGCTCTGCGAGCCATCACAGACTTGATAGAATGTTCTGCGAAAGTGTAAAATTTGAAAAATGATTGAGCCTGTTCAAAATTAAAAATTATTGAAGACTTCTAAACAGTTTTAACTGATCTTTAAAACCTCACGACCTGAAAGATACTGAAAAACATTACAAAATCTTCATAGCGATCAAAGTCTCTTGCAACTATTCCTCTCAACTGAATTGATGGGAAAGCACTTTCTGTGAAAAACAAGCGTGTTTCAAAACAGAGCAAGCTGATAGTACTATATTTTCTATTCTATACAAGGATGAATTTCCAGGCAAAGATATTTATTGGCCCCTTCTCACGAACACTGTCAGAGTTAATTCACTGTAGCACAAGTGTTTTGTGAACATGAAGCCATGAGGGATTTAATTCGTTCAAGACCACAAATGCCAATTATTTTTTATTTTAGCTCTATTACCTTGGCTCTTTTCACAAGACTGTCTTGGCTTGTTTCACAGTGTAGCCTTGAATTTAAGTCAAGAGAAACTAACCTTAAACATCTTGTAGTTTCAGCAAACAGTTACACAGAGTCAGCTAAATGGTGGCCTGATGAATTTAAGACAGAAGCAACCCAGGAGTGAAATAATTTTAATTGCTTCGGTGTGTCTATATTTAGTACAAAACAGTGAGCTACCTACAAGTGGAAAGGAAATGAAAGCTTTAATCAATTGATTAAACCAGATTCCAAGTTTTGATAGTTTATGTGACTGGGCAAATAATGGTGACTTGGACTATTGATCGAGAGACATGAGTATTAATCCCACCATTGACAAGGAGGAAATTTAAATTCGGTTAATTAGCTAAAGTGGAGCTTAAAAGAAAAGCTAGTCTTAGTGTAGTGACAATTATAGTAAAATCTCACCTGGTTCAGTAGCACCAGAGATCAAATACCATTCTCTAGTCTGACCTGTTCATCAGACCTACAACAATGTGGTTGGCTGTTTGTTCTGGTTCAAACATATAGATGCCATGGCCTCTAGCACCTCTATTTCCTGAGGAGGATAAGGACATTTGGCATGTACTCCAATGACCCTCACCAATTTTCATTGATGCTCCATAGAATAGCCTGGATCCATCATGGCAGATGCTGTACCTAAGACCAGAAGAGACTGCAAAGAGTTGTGGACACAGATCAGCACATCATGGAAATCCCTTCATAAACTCTTTCATTGCCTTGGAAGAACAGCCTTACATGATCAAAGACCCCTTCTACCCTGGTTATTCTCTCCCTTTTTCCTCTTCTTATGGGAAAAAGGTACAGAAGTTTGAAACCATATATCACCAGGCTCAAGCACAGCTGCTGTCTTGCTGTTACAAGACTATTGAATTAACCCCTTGTATCATTCTTTACCTGGCAATCTACCTCATAATGGCTTTGCATCTTATTGCCTGCCTGCACTGCACTTTCTCAGTTATTATAACACTACACTCTGCTTCCTGCTATTGCTTTTCCCTTTTACTATTTTGATCTGTTGATGTGAAGAAATGAATCTGTATGGATGGCATCCAAAGCAAAGCTTTTCACTCTACCTCGATACACAAGACAATAATAAACAAATTGCCAATTATCTGCCTCAAAATCTGGTCTACAAGCTCTTCAGAGATGGGCAATAAATGGATAGCCAGCAAAGCCTGTATCCTGCAGCTGAATAAATATATTCTCCATATACTTATACGTCCATACAATGAATATCATTCTCATGTGCCATGTAGTATGATATGGGTTATCATGGTCTTCCATTGGTCTTTAATCTAAGAAGTTCTAATGAGCTCTTCAAAACCTTTGCCTGTCCATCCCTTGATGTAACTCATGAATGTCATGCGCAGTTGACCATTGTGAACATGAAGATGAAATATACTGTTAACAGGAAAGAACAGACTTGAAGCACTGACAGTGGAGTACACACCAAGCTGGTTGAAGTTCAAAGTGTTGGATGTAGTAATGAAGTAAAACTGAAAAAGAGAAAAAAAGAAAAAGAAAAAATGGATGACAGATGAAACTCTGGATCTAATGAAAGAAAGACAGAAGACTACGCCAAAGAACAGTGACAAATACAAAACTTTGAACAAAGAAATCAAGTGAAAATGTAGGGAAGTAAAAGAACTATAAATATACCCTCTTATCAACTGCACATATTCATGAACAACTAATGTGCTTAATTCCAGCTGCTTCAATTTCAACGTCAGGAAAATATAATGAGACAAGGGCTTTTGTTCAACACCAGGAGTGGTCTTCCTCATGGAGGATGAGAAAAAAATAGCTGGCCTAAACTCTTAGCCCACACTAGACACACTGATGTGTCTTTGAGTCTCCGTCTAACATTTTGTTGGCTCAGAAAAGAAGTTTGATGGAACCGGAAGGAGGTGGTTGTTATTGCTCTTGTGAAATATGAATTCCTGCTGCCATTTGGATTGCTTGATCAAAGTTGCTCAAGTTATGTGTCAATCTGATGGGATGGGGTGTCAGTCAAATGACTGGGTGAAATTCACAAGAGTGCTGTGTGTTTGGACAAGTTGACAGTCATAAAGCATGATATCATAAATATGCTAAGGAAACTGCAGTGATTGATTTGAGTAACAGCTGTTGCTGCAGCAAACCTAATCTCCCATATCCATTCTTATAACAAGCAGTGGTGCAATGGTTGAATTACTGGAATAGCAACAGGCACTTTAGAACCATGAGTCCAGATCCCACCATGGTGGCTACCACCATGTCTGGTACTTCTTTCCCCATCTGTTGAAGAGTCCGTAGTCCTCATATTAGCCTTAACAGTGACTCAGAAACACACAGAAGAAGTAGTTCTCTTTATTCCCAAAGAACTATCTAAGAAGAAGTTGAAAAAGAAGTGATAATAGTAATTAAAAATATATATGTTTTTTAAAGAAGTATTGAAAGGCCCAGACTGAGTGGACGTGGAAATTTGTTTCCAATAGTGGAAGAGAATAGGACTAGAGGACACAGCCTCAGAATAGAAGGATGCCCCCTTAGAACAGAGATGAGGAGGGATTTTTTGAGCCAAAGGATGGTGAATCTGTGGAATTCATTGCCACAGATGGTTGTGGAGGTCAAGTCAGTGGATATATTTAAAGTGGAGATTGATAGGTTCTGGATTAGTAAGGGTGTCAAACCTCATGGGAAAAAGGCAGGAGAATAAGGTTGAGAGGGAAAATAGATAAGCCATGATAGTGGAGTAGTGGAGTAGGCTCAATGGGTTTAATGGCCTAATTCTGCTCTTATGTCCTATGGCCTTATAAAATGGAAACTAAACAAGACTGTTTACAATAATGGTAATCTTTGAAAGTACGGGATTGTTTTGAAAGAATCATCTGCTTCACTAAAGTAAAAAAAAATTGCTAGTGTATTTGAATACGTAGAAACATAGAAAAATACCCTTCAGTCTCACCATTCAATATGATCCTGGCTGATCATATGCTTCAGCACACTACACCCACATCTCCATATCTCCTAATCTCATGTTATACTTGTACAACTTTACCAACTTCCTTTTTTTTATCAAGTTGCCATATATAATACATGTATTAGGAATTTGCTGTGGTATGTTGGCCCAATGTGCAACAAAAAACAACATTCACCAATTATAAAGAGTAAAAAACTAAATAAAGTTAAGACGTTAAAGCATGAATATGAAATAAGTGCATAAATACATAAATACTACTGTATATTTATAATGCATTATGAAAGTGCGATGCAGTGATGGGGGCCATAGATAAAGTTGAGTTGGGGGGGTGGATTGCTAACTACAATGACTGATCAGATTAACTGCCTGAGGGGAAAAACGTTTAAGATGGCATGAACCTCTTTGTTTTAATAGCCCTATAACGTTTTCCAGGGATGGCTTTGCAGGAACATCCCAGATCTTGTTGTTAACTTCCCTTTTTTAAATACTTTTTAAAAGACATTTCCATGAATTAATGTAAGACTAAAATTGTAGTTTAATTATTTGTACTTTTTGACAAAGTCTTCTATTTTACACAGTCCAGTATGTGGTGGTTCATCCCCACTTGCTGGCGGAAAGGGGTGCAGCAATTACATGATAGTTTATCTCCTTTCTTATTTTTCATTGGCTGTGTTAGCACATTGACCATGTGATGTAGACAATAGACAATACGTAGGCCATTCGGCCCTTCGAGCCAGCACTGTGCAACCATTGATAGGATTATTATTAGCTAAAGAATTTCTCTTATTTCAATTATAAAGGTGATGGATTTTTCGGAGTCTCCATCTTCTCTTTTATTTTTGTCTTCTCCAAAGTTGCTTATCATTGAATCCCTGCTTTGCTTCTCAGCTCTTCACTTAGTTTGCTTAGTATTTGTCTGTTTGTTTGAACTTTAGAATAAACGATCGTTAAGAATGAAGACTCCTCACCATTCTTGACCCTTGGAAGAACCCTAAGGATCAGAAAATAACAGATGCAACAGTATTCAGATAATAATCTACCTTTCTTAACCTGAAATGGTTCTGAATTGAGTTTTTATTTCGGGATACATCATGGTTACAGTCCAACTTACACCCAAGTTACCAATTAACCTACTAACCCGTACATCTTTGGAATGTGGGAGGAAACCTGGAGGAAATCCACATGGTCACCGGGAGAATCCTTACAGGTACAGCAGCAGAATTGAACCTTGGATGTTAATGCTGTAATGACACCCCAGGAAAGAAGAAGCATTCCTGAAGATGATTTTCTTGCTTGGAAATATTGCATGTTGCAGCTTCATTTTCAGACACACTGATTAATACTGGGAGTTTTGAACAAAGCAATAAACATTTCTGTAACATTGATGAAGGGTCTCGACTCAAATGTTGAATGTCTATTGATACTGCCTCAACTGCTGAAAAGTTCTTCCAGCATTTTGTTTGTTGCTCCAGAGTTCTAGTGTCTGCATTCTCTTGTATCTCAAATAGCTATATAACTCCTATAACATAGAAGAATGTGCTAAAGCACTCTTTGAGTTACAGTACAGTGCAAAAGTCTTAGGCACATACCTATTCTTATATACCTAGGGTGCCCAAGGCTTTTCACAGTACTGTACTTGTCAAGGTGGAGCAGAGAGTGAGCTTGTAAATTTGGCAGGAGCAAAGAACGTTGGCAACGGTGATGGTGGAGTGCTGCAGGAGGGGTGTGTGGGACAGGTGGCAGAGGATTGCCAGGGGTGGGGGATGATGTGGGTGCAGATAATCCCAGCCTTGAGATATCAGCCAAAATCATTTGATTCCAAACAATTGGATTATCGTTCACTACAGAATGTCTCTCTGCTTCCTACTCCCTCCTCTTTCCCTTTTCCCAACCGTAATTCCTCTCTCCCTGCCTCCTTCCCACTCTCTGTTGATAATAGAGACCCATATCAGAACCAGGCTTATTATCACTCACATATGTCACGAAATTTGTTTTTTTTAGCGGCAACAGTACAGTGCAATATATAGAGTTACTACAGTACTGTGCAGAAATCTTTTGCACCCTGACTATATAGATCTGCCCAAGACTTTTGCACAGCACTGATTGTTGAATAATGTCTGGCCAAACCAGAAGTGAAGGGTTTAGTCGTGGTGTTCTGAAGCTGAGTGTAAAGGGCATCACGGTGGAGCATGCTGATAGAGGCCTCCAGTGTCCCAATGTAGGGAGCTGTCTGTGTGGTGTGTACACTCTTGTGATACATTTTCATAGGACAAAGAACATAAAACATTGCAGCACAGTACAGGTCCTTTGCCACACAATGTTGTGGTGACTTTTTAACCTATTCTAAGATCAATCTAAACATTCCCTCCACTTTTTGATCATCTATGTGCCTATCTAAGATTCTTTTTAATGTCGCTAATGTATCTGCCTCTACGTCTACACTTGGCAGTGCATTCCACGGACTCACCACTCTTAGTGTAAAAAACTTACCTCTGACATCTTTCTGTACTTCCCTCCAATCATCTTAGAGTTATACCCCGTAGTATTAGCCATTTCTGCCCTGGGAAAAAATCACTGGCTACCCACTCGATCTATCTCTGTGCGCTCCAGTTTCTTTCCAGATTTGAAGATCATGAAAGTGCTGGCTACTGTAAGTTGCACTTAATGTGTGGGACAGAGGCAGGATCTGGGGCAGTTGGTGTGGATCAGAAGAGAATAAAAATAGCACTGATGTACTGTAAATTGCTGCTTAATGATCAGCTTGGGCCCTTGTGGGACTATGATTCATAAAGGTAGGTTTCAATTTACATCATAAAGGAAAGAAGTATATGGGTTTGGGGCTGGGGGAGGGAAGCAACTCAGTGACGGGGAGGGGTTGGCAATGTTGATTGGTTCAGGATGCATTAGGCTTCGTGTGGTTACCAGCTAGCATGATGAACTCTGTCTCAAGCTGAACCATCCGATGTAGGAATCTAATTTCTTTTCATTTTGTTCTTTCCTGCAACAGACATTGAAAGGCATTCCTCCTCGTTATTTCAGTAGCATAGAAAATCTCCTTGTAATGTACAAGAAACCAGGCCAAGGACTTGTTGTACCTCTGTTACATCCAGTGGAATGCAAAGCACAAAAAATCCAAGACCAGAACAAAGGTGAGATCTCATGTGATTCTAAAATAACATGAATCTGTTTATATATAGGTGAACAGGGAAATAAGAACATCACTGGAAAGCTCATATTTACGTGGTACTGATGCACTTAAGAAATTTTTAACCATTTTCCATGAAGGAGATCAATTACTAAATTGTATATTTAAGATAAATCTTCCTTGAAATGAGTTTGAGCACCATAATAAGCAGAGGTAGAAGGCTTAATTTCAATGGAACAGTGGGATTGGGCAGAGTAGATTTGTTGACATTTCTGCCTGCTACACTGTGATCCCATCACCAGTCACGTGCCCCTTTCCCGACCTTTCCTTCTTTCCACAGGGATTACTCTCTCCTTGACTCTGGTTCCCTCACTCGTCTTCATCCATCCCATCCCGTTTCTCAGCACCTCTCCTTGCAACCATAAGATGTGTAACACCTGTCCCATCACTTCCTCCCTCACTACCATCCAGGGACCTAAATCCCTTCAATCCTTTCAGCTGATTTGGAGATTCAAGTGCACCTCCTCCAATCTTGCCTGTTGCATCTGGTGTTCTGCTTGTGGCCTCCTTTAGGGCAGTGAGACCAAGTACAGAATACTTTGCCGAGAACCCGTGCATCATCAACCATGACCCTTTGGAGTTCCTGTTTACAGGCCATTTTAATTCCTCTTCACATTCCCACACCAGCCTGTCTATCCTCAGCCTTGAGGCCAAACACAAACTGGAGGATCTCATATTCTGCCTTCGTAGTCTACAACTGGAACTGGGGTCACCACAGTAGCGTAGTGGTTAATGTGATGCTACTACAGCTCAGGGTGTTGGAATTCAGAGTTGAATTCTGGCTGAGTCTGTAAGGAGTTTGTACATCCTCCCCATGACTGCGTGGGTTTCCTCCAGGTGCTCCAGTTTCCTCCCACAGTCCAAAGACATACTGGTTAGTAGGTTAATTGGTCATTATAAATTGCCCTGTGATTAGGCTAATGTTAAATAAGTGGGTTGCTGGACAGGACAACTTGTTGGGCTAGAAGGATCTATTCTACGTGGTATATCTTAATGAAATAAATGAAATAACACAATGACATGAATATTGAATTTTCCATTATCAGCTAATTGCTCTCCCTCTGTCCATTTTCTCTGTCCTCTGGTCTATCCAGTTCCTCATACACCCAGCCCAGCTTCCCATCACTTTGTTTCTATCCCTTCTTCCAACTACTCCTTCTGCTTATCACCCACACACTCCTTCCACTGAGTCCCTGATGCCTGCTGTTTCCAACTACCCTCTCCACCCTCTATTTGATTCCATGCTCCACCTTCCTTTCCCATCAGATTTTGTCACCAACATTAATCACCTCCCAGCCTCTGTCACTATTTCCACTTTTCCCTCCAGCACCCTTCCTCACCTGGATCCATCTATTGCTAGCAAGCTCTTGCCCCACCCACCTGTCACCTCTTTAAACTGAATATCTTCCTTCCACTCTTTCAGTCCAGGTGAAGGTTCTCGACCTAAAATGTCGACTGTCCATTTTCCTCTGCAGGTGCTGACTGACCTGCTGAGTACCTCCAGCAGTTAGGTTATTTGACTATAAGACTATAAGATTTAGGAGCAGAATTAGGCCATTTGCCCATTGAGTCTGTTCCACCATTTCATCATGGCTGATCCATTTCCCTCTCAGCCCCAAGCACCTTCCTTCTCCTCACAACACTTCATGCCCTGACTAATCCAGAATCTATCAACCTCTGCCTTAAATATAACCAATGACTTCACCTCCACAGCATTCATTGGCACTGAATTCCACAGGTTCACCACTCCCTGGTTAAAGAAATTTGCTCCATTCCAGCATCTGCGGTCTCCTGTCTCTCCAGGTATTTTCTCATTTGACACTGACACAATGAGCTGCAAAATACTCCTTCTGTCTCATAAATGTTCTGAGATTCAATGATTGTAAGTAAAATCTGAAAGTTTATGTTAGCACTGAGAAGAGGTGTGTAAAACTGGTATCCTGAGGGATAATCTAACGCTGGATGTGTTCTGCTTTATTGAACACACTGATACTGCAGTACTGTATTGGGCAGAAGGCACAAAAGGCTGAACGCATGTCCTATCAGGCTCAAGGGGAGCTTTTACCTCACTGTTATAAGACTTTTAAGCAGTTGCCTGGTATGATAAATTGGACTCTTGACATCACAATTGACCATATTATGATCTTTGATTGTAAACAAGGTGGGGCAGCGGAAACCTGATTGGATGAGGATTAACCAGTCGAGAGACAATGATTGTACATTGCATTGAGATAGAAAAAGTTAAAACAATGACAATGTAATTGCCACAGAGAAAGTGTAGTTCAGGTAAACAAAAGGTTGAAGAATAAACTCTTCTTGGGCTTCCAGGAGGGATGGACTACGGGGATGTAAATACCACCGGATTAGCCATACCCAGGCATCATCCCTGATAAAGATGGCAGAATTTGTCATCGAAACATCAGTTAAAATCAATACCTGTATCTCGCTGGAAGGCCAAGAAGAGTTTATTCTGTAACCTTTTGTTTGCCCAAACTGCACTTTCTCTGTGGCAATCATTTTAACTTGTTCTATCTCAATGTGCTGTGTAAGCATTTGATCTGAATGAACGGTTGGGTGGCACAGTATTGAAGTGGTTAGCATAATGCTATTATATTGCTGGTGACTTGAGACTTTGGTTGCCTGTTACGTGGTAGTGTAGTGGTTAGCCAAATGCTTTTCAGTACCAGCGAGCTGGGTCCAACACCTCATATACCGTCTAGGTAGTTTCCAGCCCCTTGGTATGAACATAGAATTCTCCAACTTCCGGGAATTCCCTCCCCCTCCCTTCCCCTATCCCTATTTCACTCTGCCCCCTCCCCCAGCTGCCTATTACCTCCCTCATGGTTCCGCCTCCTTCTACTACCCATTGTAGAATGCCTATCCCCTCCCCCACCCCTTTATCTTCCCCCTTACTGGTTTTTCACCTGGAACCTACCAGCCTTCTCCTTCCCACGCTCCCCCCATCTTCTTTATAGGGCCCCTGTCCCCTCCCTCTTCAGTCCTGATGAAGGGTTCTGGCCGGAAACGTTGACTGATCGTTTCCATGGATGCTGCCATCGCCTGCTGAGTACCTCCAGCATGTTGTGAGTGTTGCTTCAATTCCCATTGCTGACTGTAAGGAGTTTGTACAGTCTCCCCTTGGCCATGGGAGCTTCCTTTGGTTTTCCCCTACATTCCAAATACACATGAGTGAGTGGGTTAATTAGTTACATCGGTGTAATTGGGCGGTGTGGGCTCATAGGGCAGGTAGGGCCTTTTACCATGCTTTCAAAGAGAAGAACATGATTAACTCCTTTAGCCAATAACATATGGGGAGGAACAAAAGGAAGGAATCTTCACTCAAACACAAGGAAATCTGCAGATGCTGGAATTTCAAGCAACACACTTAAAAGTTGCTGGTGAACGCAGCAGGCCAGGCAGCATCTCTAGGAAGAGGTACAGTCGACGTTTCGGGTCGAGACCCTTCATCCTCCTCCTGTCTTCTTCTATCATTTTGGATCTCCCCCTCCCCCTCCCACTTTCAAATCTCTTACTATCTCTTCTTTCAGTTAGTCCTGATGAAGGGTCTCGGCCCAAAACGTCGACTGTACCTCTTCCTATAGATGCCGCCTGGCCTGCTGCGTTCACCAGCAACTTCTAAGTGTGTTGAAGGATTCTTCAGAGTGATTGAAACAAAAGAGAAAATGTTGGACCTAACGTCAGAATGGGGAAGAAAAGAGGCTTTGACGGTGGAATGATTATTGGTGCCAGTCTGAGTGGCTTGAGTATCTCAGAAACTTCTGATCTGTTGTGATTTTCATGCACAACGATCTCTAACGTTTACAGAGAATGGTGTGAAAAACAAGAAAAAACATTCGGTGAGCAGCAGTCCTGTGAGTGACAATGCCTTGTTTATCAGAGACATCAGAGGACAATGGCCAGACTATTTCAAGCTGACAGGAAGGTGACAGTAGCACAAATAACCGCACAATACAACATTGGTGTGCAGAAGAGTGCCTTTGAATGCCGAGCCTTGAAGTAGATGGGCTACATCAGCAGAAGAGCAGGAACATATACTCAGTGGCCACTTTTTAAGGTATATGAAGTACTTAATAAAGTGGCCACTGTGTGTATGGAGATATGGTCACCATGTATCTTGTAACTTATGGAAAAAATCAAGTTATAGACATAGGTAAAATCAGAACTCTTTCATTATGCTCCGATGACTTGTTTAGTTTTCGATAGAATTATGATTCAAAACAAACTATATCATCTATTGTTTTGTCAAAAATTATGCATTATATATATAATTTGAAAGCAATAGGATGGAATAGTATGCAGTGTAGTTTGCAAGGGTGGGGGTGGGGTATGGTCATTGTCCAATTTCAGGATAGCATGCAATTGTACAAGTGGGAAAGATAGCAAATTCTGTCAACGATTATCATAGTAAATTTCTCTTACCTATAATTACAATCTATTAATTGTAAATAATCTATAACAATTATCTACAATTGTTATCATCAAACCATTCCTCTATCTAAAGATATGACTTTCTAGCAGACAGCTCTTCACACCATTGCAAGATTCACATTTAATCAATCTCTTTCATGGTGCAGTTTTTGTTATGTCTTTGGTATCAATGTCTGTGAGTGGGAGGAAAAGGGCTTATGTGTGTTCTGTGTTGTTCTGTTGAACAGTGCGGCATGCTGTGTTAGCACCAGAATGTGTTACAACACTTACGCAGGCTGCCTCCGATGCATCCCGAGACTGTGTTGCTTGTTAACACAAACAGCAAGTTTCACTGAATGTTTCACTGTACATGTGATAAATAATCTGAATCTGTCATGCACTGTCAAGTACATCTTCACTGGGGACCCTCAGCATCCAGGACTTGCCCTCTTCTCATTACTACCATTAGGGAAGATGCACAGGATCCTGAAGATGCACACTCAATGTTTGGGAAAGGCTTCTTCTCCTCTGTCATTAGATTTCTGAACAGTCCGTGAACTCATGAACATGACCTTATTATTTTATTCTCTTTTTGCAGTATTTCTTTTACATATTTCTTAATGTAACTTAGTAATTTTTCATGTTCTAAGGTAAAGGCATCCGTTAGTCTTGCGAGACCATGGATCTGCGCCTGGAAAGTCTTCACTCTTCAGGGCGCAGGCCTGGGCAAGGTTGTATGGAAGACCAGCAGTTGCCCATGCTGCAAGTCTCCCCTCTCCACGACACCAATGTTGTCCAAGGGAAGGGCATTAGGACCCATACAGCTTGGCACCGGTGTCATCGCCTTGCTCAAGAACACAACATGTTGCCTCGGCTGGGGCTTGAACTCACAACCTTCAGGTCGCTAGTCCAATGCCTTAACCACTTGGCCACAGCCTCAAAATAACAAATTTCATGACATATAGTATGTCAATGATAATAAACCGGATTCTAATTCTGAAGGCCATAAAACTGAATTTCAGTTATGTCACCATGTTGCCTCTACCCTCCAATTTGTTTCCAACATTTGGCCCATTGTTGGGTGGTGTGTGGGTTCAGCAGCACCATTGCACCTTGGGATGTTTCGGTACAAGTTCTCATTCTCTTGACCTTAGTTCTCTCAACAAATGGACATCAGTCTCTATCAAGGCAGTTGGCGTCATGGTAGTAAGGGATGGCATGAAAGCATAGTGGTTCATGTATCACTATTACAGTGTCAGTGACCTGTGTTCATTTCCTGCCGCTGTCTGTAAGGAGTGTGTTTGTTCTCCCAGTGCCTGCATGGGCTTCCTCCCAGTGCTCCAGTTTCCTCCCACAGTCCAAAGATGTTAAAAGTTCAAAGTACATTCATTTTCAAAGTATGTATAAATTATACAACCTTGAGATTTGTCTGCTCACAGACAGCCATGAAAGAAGGAACCTGAAAGAACCCAGTTAAAAAAAGATCAAAACCTAATGCGCAGAGAGGGAAAAAAAACAAACCACAAACCATGCAAACAATAAAAGCAAGAGACAGCATTCAGAGCGGAACTGAGTCCATAGACCTGGAGCTGAAAAGGCCCATAGCGATAGTCTCAGTTCATCACACAGTGAGGCAAATCACCACGAAGCGTGCAGACACACAGCCTGGAGCAGCTGGAGTGGTTGCACAGCCTCAGTGCCATGGAGAGAGGAGTAGACATTGCGGAAGAGCGAGCAGAATTGACCCTCGCCTCACCTCGGGATCTGGGCTGACATATCTGGGTACAGGTTAGTAAGTTAATTGGTCACACTGATGTAAATGGCTGGCATGGGAGCTCACTGGGTCAGAAAGGCCTGTTAGCATGCTGTATGTCTAAATTTAAAAGAAATTAGAGATGCCATCCTAGTGTACTAGCTGCAAGAGTTTGGTGAGGCACATCAGGCTTTGTATTGCCAGCTGATTAATCCAGGTATAAAGGTACAGGAGCTGTGCCCATGGTAACTGATCTCTGAAATATAGTGAAGCCATCTTCCACTGTTAGCCACAAATATGCATGTAATTTGGTCTTGATCCTCTCTAAGGACGCTCTTACAATCCAAGGAACTCTAAAGCAAGGTAAAATGCTTTGACTGCACATACGGGATAGAACATAGAACAGAACAGCACATGTACAGGCCTTTCGGTCCACAATGTAATCAAATGGGATAGGCAAATAAACCAGTCCCCTCTGTCTACACAATGTCCATATCCCTCCATTTTCCTCACATTCTAATATTCTCTTAAATTTCTCTAATGTATCTGCCTCTACCACCACCCCAAGCAGCATATTCCAGGCACCCGCCATTCTGTTATAAAACACTGGCCCCTCTCTTTGATATTGGTCAGATGAGGGATCGGGGTATCACGTAACTTATCTGATTTAATTTTCCAAAATTCATAGGGAGCTAAAAGTTAAGTTTGTTTGAAGTCATCCTTGATTTATCTCTTTGCCTCTTCACTTTTTTTTTATATCCTGGTGATGTTTGGTTTAATTGCTCTTGATTCTGAGGTTAGCTATTGAAAGGAGATAAGAAGTTTACTCTGATCATTGCTACTTTTTTCACTTTGATGAACACAAGAATAAAACGTTCAAAAGGTAGCAAAAGCAAAATAATGGCCGCCAAAGAAATCAAATGTCAGACTGTGTAAGGACACATTGTATTTCCCTTTCATTTGATATATGCCTTTAGGATATAAATGAGTCGGTAATGTTGTGATAGGGTGGTTGGCAGTCGCTCACTCTCTTTGCCACATGCTCATTAATATAATTGTACAGTTTAGTTTGGTGACTTTTGACCAGAGTAAAATCACAAAGGGATGCAGAAAGCCCTCAATATTCACATGCATAAATCATGGAACAGATCAGAGAAGTAGAAAAAGCTGTATACAGAATCCTGTATGTTATTGGTTTGCAGGATTATTGAGTCGAAGAAGAATCCCAATCTTAGGTGTAGCTTTCTCCATTTCCCTGCTGAAACTGACTTAACCCCTTAATGGGCAATATTGGTTTTCAATCAACATCTATACCTTGAATCCTGACTTAATTCAAGTATTCATTTATTCATTTTATGCATTAAGATATAGCATTGAATAGGCCCTTCCAGCTCTTCAAACCATGTCACCCAGCAACCCCCAATTTAACCCAAGCCTAATCACAAGACAACTTACAATAACCAATTAAGCTTCCAACTGGTAGGTCTTTGGACTGTGGGAGGAAACCGGAGCACCTGGAGGAAACCCTCGTGGTCATGAGGAAAATGTACAAACTCCTTACAGACAGTGTCAGGAATTGAACCCCAGGTCACCTGTACTGTAAAGCATTGTGAGAACCACTATGCTACCATGTATCAGGCAACCAAAGCCTCAAGTCTCCTACTTCAATTTGGTAAATAAATCCTAAGATTAATAAATAAAGTAGTTGAGCAAAAAATGAAGGAAGCTATACTAGGCATTGGAAAATTTTTGGTAAATGATTTATTATTGTCATCTGTACATTGAAAACTTTGTTTTGCCTGCCATCCATACAGATAATTGCATTTCACCAGTGCATTGAGGTAGCAAAAGGAAAAGCAAAAATTGAATGCAGAACGAAGTGTTAAATGTACAGAGAAAATGCAGTGCGGGCAACAAAGTGCAAGACAACATTGAGGTAGACTGTGATGCCAAGAGTCCATCTTGTTGTACTTGGGAACTGTTTCATATAGCAGTGGGATAGAAGATGTCCTTGATCTTGATGGACTGTGCTTTCTCACCTAGAATACTTAGCCGCATTTAATTCCATTCCTATTCCATTGCCCGCAGTTGCTGTTTTCGTCCTGTGAGTTTCAGATCTGGCTGATGCAGTGGAACGGTGACTAAGTCTCAGGTGGGCGACAGTGAAGCTCACCTCCAAACACCCCCTACCCTCACCACACCACCCTAAAGGCCTTCTGAAACTCACTGCTGTCAAATGCCTTTAGTCAGAGACGATTAAATTATAGCCTGTTTAATAATCAACTTAAATAATAAAACATCATCAAAAAATAACAACATAAAAAATGGACTTACTGGCTGACAGGGTGGAGATACATCTCTACCTAAGGAGGTGTAAGGCGCTCCTTCCCTCTGCTAGCCTGCAGGTCACCCTTGAGCAAGAGGTAGTACCTACTTAGGACCACCCCCCGCCCCCCAATCAAGGTCATGTGAAACCATGGAAGCAGGTGGTGGATGGTCGTATGAGCAGCTGGTGCACATCACAAGTCCTGGTTGTGCGATCACTTACATCAGGCAGACAGTCTCTGTAGAGTTTTGTTAATGTGGTCACCCATCCTGTAAAGACAGTGCCCAGAAGGCAAAGGCAAACCACTTCTGTAGAAAAATTTGTCAAGAACAATCATGGTCATGGAAAGACCCTGATTGCCCATATCATACAACACAACATATAACGAGTGAACACAATGGACTTCAAAACATGAAAAAGTGCTGGGAATCACTTAAAAACAGAAAGATTAAGTAAATAAAGAAAAAAAAGATTAGCCCAATTTGGCGACCCAATCGAAAGAATGGAGCTGCATTAAACATTGGAATCTAATCCCTGATATAAAGCTGAGAGGCTGGATGCAAAGTACACTCTCCACCAAGACCTTCCATCAGGTCTGGAAAGGAAGGGGACAGAAGCCAGAACAAGAAGGTGGGAGGAGGGGACGGAATACTAGCTGGCAGGTGATAAGTAAAACCAGATGACTGGAAAGATGGGTGGGTGGGGGACAGAAGGGTGAAGTAAGAAGCTGAGAGATGATAGGTGGAAGAGATAAAGGGATGTAGGAGAATGAGTCTGATAGGAGCAGACAATGGTCCACGTAAGTAAGCGAAGGAGGAAGGGAACCAGGGGGAGGTGAAGCGCATGTGTGGAGAAGAGAAGGGGGAATAGAAAAAGAGAGATGAAGGGGAATGAGAAATTGCCAGAAGTTGGAGGAATCAGTGCTCAGTCCATCAGTCAGGAGACTAGCCAAACAGAACAGGAGGTGTTGCTTCTCCACCCCGAGTTTGGCCTCATCACGGTGGTAGAGGAGGCCATAGACCAGGGGTTCCCAAACTGGGATCCACAGACCCCTCAGTTAATGGGAAGGGTCCATGGCATAAAAAAGTTTGGGAACCCCTGCCATAGGCTGACGTGAGATTGTGAATGGGAATCACATTGAAATGGGTGGCCATCAGGAGATCCTTTCTTTTGCAGCAGATAGAGGGAAGCTGTTCAACAAAGTGGTCCCCTAATCTTCATTGGATATCAATGATGTAGATGCACTGGGAACACCTGATACAGTAGATGACTCCATCAACAGGTCATTTCTAGTTTCGATGTTGCTATGCACAGGATTGAACATTAGGGACATACTTACCCATGTGCTGCACAGGAGTTTGAAGTGCTCAGTGGAAGCTGGAAATGTGCATTTAATTTGAGTATTTCTAATATTGTTCAAGTTTTGTTCTCAGTCTCTGAAGAGCTGTCCTGCACATTTCTTCAATTGATGGTGATATATTGAGATAATATCATTGCTATTATTGCTCTCAGTTGTTTCTTTGTTTTTTTGGCTGTTGATTATTGTGAAAATCCACATCAGTAGGGAAATTTTTGATGAATAATGTTGCAAATTATTTTCATTTGGAGTGCCTGCTGAATCTGAAAAGCATAACTGAAATCAAAAACGTGCTTCCACAACCTAGGGACTACCTTTCAAGGATGCTACAACTCATGTTATCAGTATTATTTATTAACTAATTTATTTATTATTATTATTATATTGAATATGCTGTTTGTCTTCTTTTGCATATTGGTTGCTTGTCAGACTTTGTGTGTAGTTTTTCACTGATTCTATTTTATTTCTTTGTACTACTGTGAATGCCTACAAGAAAGTACATTTCAAGGTTGTATATGGTTTTACACACACACACACACACACACACACACACACACACACACACAGAGTCAGTGGCCACTTTATTAGGTACATCCTTACATCTGCTCATTAATGAAAATATCTAGTTGGCCAATCATGTGGCGGCAACTCAATGCATGAAAGCATGCAGACATGGTCAAGAGGTCCAGTTGTTGTCCAGACCAAACATCAGAATAAATGAGATCTAAGCGACTTTGACCATGGAATGACTGTTGATACCAGACAGGATGGTTGGAGTATTCTGGTGATCTCGTAGAATTTTCACAATATACAGTCTCTAAAGTTTATGTGACAATTGTGTAAAAAATTTTTTAAAAATCTGAAGAGTGGGTGTTCTGTGGGCAAACACACCTTGTTAATGAGAAGAGGGGAATGGCCAAACTGGTTCAAGCTGACAGGAAGGTGACAGTAACCCAAATAACCATGCATTACAACAGTGCTGTGCAGATCATCTCTGACTTATCCAGTCTGTTTATTGCTTGGAGTTAGGAAAGTATTTGCCAGCCTTTTGGCTGTTCTTCTTTTTAATGGGCCATCTCTTGTACCCCCTGCTGTTAAAGGTGTACTGAATAAAGAGAGAAGATTCATAGCCCTTTTTGAATGTCAGAACGGGTTTGAAAGGCTATAAAGTTTACATGAGATCCTTTGTTTGTAATTTCCAAGTTCACCCTACTCATTTGGAACTAGAAGGAAGGCTGTTCACTGCTTAACATCAGGCGGTTAAAGTGCATGGTGATTGAAGTCTTAGGTTCCATTGTATGTCTGCAATGGTGCCCACATGAAATAGATGAAAGATAAATGTACTGACATATGTCTGTTTGGTGACAACAGCGTGTGTCTGCAGTAACTAGGGTAAGACAGGGTGGTGCAAGTGAAAGAGTGTTTGCATTACTTTCTGCAGATGATAATAAATTTGATAAATAGAAAGGCCTTATTCTAGGGCAGAAACAGGATGATTGGGTAATTCCAGAATCAGAATCAGGTTTGTTATCACTGACATATATTGTGAAATTTGTTATTTTACAACACCACTACAGTGCAGTACATAAAGATATTATAATATATAATTATATATAATTAAGTAATTATATGTAATTGTATATTAAATTAAGTAAGTAGTGCAAAGTGAAAGCAAGAATAGTGAATTAGTGTTCATGGGTTGTTTCATTGTCCATTCAGAAATCTGATGGTGGTGGTTGAAGCTGTTCTGAAAAAGTTGATTGTGTCTCTATAGGCTCCTGTACCTCTTCTCTGATGGCAGCAATGAGAAGAGGGAATGTCTACTGGTTGAATGTGCCTGGATACTGTTGGGCTGTAAGTGTCTGTGATCCTTTTCCCACAGCTGTTTCCAATAGACCCAGGCCATCAGCTCTACAGTACAGGGAGAAGCCTCCCTCTCCATCCCCATCCGAATTTTCTGACTGTATCTCCCATCCTTTTGTTTCTTCTCTTTCACGCCTTTAACTTCCTCTTAAAGGTATCTGTGCTATGTGCCCCTGCTATTTCTTGTGTGAGCAAGTTCTTAATGTACAATGTAAATGTAACCCCAGTCTTTAAGGGAGAAGGAGAGGGGGGAAAAAAGGAACTAAGAACCAGCTAATCCTGACAGAGGTGGAAGCAAAATGCTGGATTCTATTATTAGAACATAGAAAATGGAATATAGAACATTACAAGCCCTTCGGCCCATTATGTTGTTCCGGCCATTTAACCAACTCCAAGATTATTAACCAGGCATTTTGAAGTTCAAAATAAAATTTTAAAGTAGGACCGGGCAGTCAACATAAATCTATAAAAGGAAAATCAGGCTTGAGAAGTCCTTTGAAATTTTCTGAGGTTGTTACCAGCAGAGTAGAAAATGGCAAATGAATTGATATGGTGCATTTAAACCTTCAGAAGACCTTTGATTAGGTATCACATGCAAGAGATTATTCAACAAAACTAGCAAGAGGTTAATAAAGAAAACTAGAGCATGTGTATTGGTTGGACTTACAATGAGATGATGGAGAGAAGATTAAGATAAGAATGAGTGCAAAAAGCGATATACTAGGATTCTACCAGCTTTGAAGGGTTGAGTAAGAGGGAGAGCTAGAGCGACTGGGACTTGTTTCTCTGGAGCATAGGAGGCTTAGGGGTGACATTGCAGAAATTTATAAAATCTATGAGGTGCCTAGATAAGGTGAATAGACACAGGCTTTTTCCCAAGGGAGGAGAGACCAAAACTAGAGAGTACAGATTTAAAGTGAGAGGGGAAAGATTTAAAAGGGACCTGAGGGACAACTTTTTCACATGTAGGTAGATACTTACAGTATATGGAACAAGCTGCCAGAGGAAGTGGTAGAGGCAAATACAATTCTGACATTTAAAAGACAGAAAAGTTCAGAGAGATATGGGCCAAATGCAGGCAAATGGGACCAGCTCAGTTAGGCAAATTGGATAGCATGGACAAGTTGGACTGAGGGGCATGTTTCCATGCTGTATGATTTGACAGTCAAGAAGCTGTGACCAGTGGGGTGCACAGGGATCTGTGCTAACTGTTGACAATCTACAATAGTTGTTTGAGATAGAAACTGATTAACTTATACACATCAAGGGAATCAAGGGACATGTGGTTAATGCAGGAAAGTGACGTTGCAGTAAAAGATTATAGATAGAATATTGTTGTTGACGTTCCTTTCCACGCCTTGTAGCACATCAGGCGGAACCTTGCCGTTCCTTTAGCATTGTTTGTCTGCTTTCTTTTGAGGCTGAGTTGCTAGCTTGATGCTTAACCCAGCATGGATGGGAAGCATGCAAGAAGCCACTCACCTCAAAGTCCTATGCAAGTGCCACTACACCACCAGACGGCTATAGATAGAATGTAAAAGAGTATAATACAGGCTGTGCAGACTATTATCTTGAATTACTCAAAAGCCCAACTAAATGATTGCATTCTGCCTACACAAAGTCCATGTCTTTTCGTTTTTTCCATATCCATGTGCCTATCCAAAAAACTCTTAAATGTCCTCAACCGATTTACATCCATCACCACCCCAGGCAGTGCCTTCTCTGTGTAAAACACTTGCCCCCATGTCTTGTTTGAACTTACCCCCTCTAACATAAAATGCAGTCCATTTTTGAGTCATAGGATACTACAGCACAGAAACAGGTGCTTTGGTGCATCTAGTATGCCTAACTAGTCAGGCCACACTTGGAGTATTGCCAATAGTTTTGGGCCCTTATCTCAGAAAGGATGTGTTGACACTTGAGAAAGTCCAGAGCAGATTCACAAGGATGATTCTGGGAATGAAGGGGTTAACATATGAGGAGCGTTTTGCAGCTTTGAATTTAGACGAATGCAGGGGTATCTCATTGAAACCTACCAAATGTTGAAAGGACTAGATGGGGTGGATGTGGAAAGGATGTTTCTTATGGTGAAGGTAATCCAGAACTGGAGGGCACAGCCTCAAAATTAAGATCAACCCTTTAGAACAAAGGTAAGAAGGAATCTGTGCAATTCTCTGCCAAATCTATGGGTATATTTAAGGAGGAAGTTGATAGTTTCTTGATTGGTCAGGGCATCAAAGGCTATGGCGAGAAGGCAGATGTATGGGGTTGAATGGGATCTGGAATCAGCCATAATGGAATGGTGGAGCATTCTTGATGGGCTGAATGGCCTAATTCTGCTCCTATGTCTAATGGTCTTATGGCCTCTTGCATTTCTTATACTCCTCAATACCTCATTTGTTCCTATCTGCCTATAACAACTATGTACCTTCTTCTTTTTCTGAACTAGGTCTTCAATATCTGTCAAAAACCGAAGTTCCCTAAACTTGTTATCCTTGCCTTTTATTCTGACAGGAACTTACAACTCTATACTCTCAACATATCACTTTTGAAGGCCTCCCACTTACCAGGTACAGATTTGCCAGAAAATAACCTGTCCCAGTCCGCACTTGGCCAGATCCTTTCTGGTACCATCAAAATTGGCCTTTCTCCAATTTAGAATCTCAACCTGGCAACCAGACCTATCCTTTTCCATAATTGCCTCGAAGCTAATGGCATTACCATCACTGGATACAAAGTGTTCCCATACACAAACTTGGGTCACCTGTCCTGTCTCATTCTCTAATTGGAGATATAGTATCATATTCTCTGTAGTTGGGAATTCTATGTACTGATTAAGGAAATTTTCCTGAACACATTTGACAAACTCTTCCCCATCAAACATTTTTACAATATGAGAGTCCCAGCCAATATGTGGAAAGTTAAGATCACCTACTATCACAACCTTATATTTCTTGCAACAGTCTGCAATCTCTCTATAAATTTGCTCCTCTAAATCCCATGAACTGTTCGGTGGTCTATAATATAATCTCATTAATGTGGTCGTACCTCTCTTATTCCTCAGTTTTACCCATAAAGTCTCAATAGATGAGGTCTCCAGACTGTCCTGTCTGAGCACCGCCGTGCCATTTTCCCTGACCAGTAATCCCACTCCTTCCCTTTAACCCCTCAGGGCTGTGTCCTAAACCCCCTCCTTTACTCTCTGTATACTCATGACTGTCACCACCCACAGCTCCAATCTGCTAATTAAATTTGCTGACGAGACTACACTGAACTGTTCCAGCACTACACAAACTGTTCCAGCTGCCACCATTGGAAAACGGTACTGCAGCATAAAAGCCAGGACCAACAGGCTCTGGGATAGCTTCTTCCACCAGGCAACAGACTGATTAATTCATGCTAATACAATTGTATTTCTATGTTATATTGACTGTCCTGTTGTACATAATATTTATTAAAAATTACCAGAAATTGCACATTGCACATTTAGACAGAGATGTAACATAAAGATTTTTACTTCTCATGTATATCAAGGATGTAAGGAATAAAGTCAATTCAATTCAATTCCTGCTCTATCACTTCTAAAGCAAGGGAATTTTGGAATATTGAGCTGCTAGTCCTGCTCCTCCTGCAGGAAAATATAGCTATAATGCTATAATTCCTGATGATATTGATCAGTCCTAAGCTCATCTGCCTTTTCTACATTACTCCTTGCATTGAAATATATGCAGCTCAGAACATTAGTCCTACCATGTTGAACCTTTTGAGTCCTGACTTCGTATGTAGGCTTAACATCATCTTTCTGCACAGCCACTCCACTACCTGGTCTGGTGCTCTGGTTCCCATCCCTAAAATTCTAGTTTAACCCCACCCCGTGCAGTACTAGCAAACCTTACTACTAGGATATTCAGGTTCAGGTGCAAACTGTTCCTTCTGCACAGGGCCCACCTTCCCTGGAAGAGAGCCCAATGATCCAAAGATCTGAAGACCTCCCTCTTGCACCATCTCCTCAGCCATGTGTTAAACTGTATGATCTTTCTACTTCTGGCCTCACTTGTACAGGGCACGAGGAACAATCTTGAGATCACAATTCTGGAGGTCCCGCCCTTTAACTAACTCCCTGCGTTCTCTTTGCAGGACCTTGTTACCCCTCCTACCCATGTAATTGGTACTGACCAGCCGCTCACCCTTGCTCCGGACTCAATCCAAGATGTCTCCGACCCTGGCACCCGGGAGGCTTCAAAACATTTGGGAATATGGTTCTGACCCACAAAATCTCCTTTCTGTTCCCTTAAACAATGTATCTCCTGTTGCTGTAGCTTGCTTCTCCTCCTCCTTTCCCTTGTGAGCCACAGAGCTAGACTCAGTGCCAGAGATCCGACCACTGTGGCTTTCCTTTGCTAGGTTAACCCCCTAACAGAATCCAAAGCAGTATGCCTATTGTTGATGGGGACAGCCACAGGGGCACTTTGCACTGGGTGCCTATCCATTTACCCTTCCTGACAGTCACCCATTCACTTGTTGGTATGTCCTGTCCATCAACCCCTCAGCCTCCTGAATGATCTGGAGTTCATCCAGTTCCAGCTCCAACTCTTTAACACGGTCTGTTAGAAGCTGCAACTGGATGCAGTCCTTGCAGGTTAATTATCAGGGACACTGGAGGTCTCTCTACCTTCCTACATTGTGCAAGAGGAGCATTAAAGAATCCTGCTTGGCATGTCCACTGCTCTAAATGAGCAACAATAAAGAATAAATAACAAAGAAAATTTTGTATTACATATTTCAACCCTGGTTAAAAAAATCTTGTATGATCCATTTCAACCCTAGGAAAAAGATACTGGCTGTCTAGCTAAAGCTCTTGATAGATGGGCATGAGGAGAATGTTTCCTATAGTAGGGGAGTCTAGGACTAAAGGCAACAGCTACAGAATACATGAGAGATCTTTAGAACTGAGATGGAGGAACCTCTTTAAAAAGAACATTGTGAATCTGTGGAATTCATTACCACAGATGACTGTGGAGGTCAAGTCACTGGGTATATTTAAAGTGGAGGTTGACAGGCTCTTCATTAGTAAGAGCGTCAAAGGATATGGTGAGGTGGTAGGAGAATGGGGTTGAAAGGAATAATAAATCAGACACGATCAAAGGAGCAGACTTGATTGGCTGAATGGTCTAATTTTGCTCCTATGCCTTATGGTCTTCTGGTCTTAAGGTCTATGCCTATCAGATCTTTCCTCAGCCTTGCTGTTTCAGAGAAAACAAACCAAGTTTGTCCAATGTCTCCTTATAGTTCATACCCTCTAATCTAGGCAGCATTCCTGGTAAACCTCTTCTGCACCCTCTCCAAATCCTTCACATCCTTTCCATAATGGGACAACCAGAACTGAGACTAATCTGCACTGAATGGGGGAGCAGATCTTGGGGCTGAATGCTAGTTAATTTTTATGATTTTATTTCTCTCTGGGTAAAAAAGCTTCTCATGAATTTACAACTTCTTTCATTAGTTAGAGTAGACACAGTTACGGACACTTGGTTTCAGTCTTATCTCCAAGTGGAAGCATCTTCCTTGCATATAAAACCTATCAAATCCTATGATAATCTTAAAAGAAACTTCTGGAGGTCTTTAGCCCAGTTGGTCAAACTTTTCCTGATGCTCACTGCAGTCCGTTTCGTTTAATTTGTAAACCACAGCCCATCTCTGGCTCATTGACAGATGTATTGGACACCTATATTGGTTATAAATAAAATGGTATGTATAGTGAAGTGTTTTGTACTTCACATTAGTGAGTGAAGTAATTGGGGAAATATTGCCATCTTATGATGAACTAGGGATCATTTTATCCTTCCTCACATTGTGGCAATTGAAAGGGTGGGTAGTTTCAGTCTCTGGTTCAAGCCTATTCAATTTCTTTTGTGTCTAAGGATTTCAATTTAATTTTATTTATTGAAATAAATTTGTACATCAAAACATACAGTAAAATGCATCATTTGTGTTTATAACCAACACACCCAAGGGTGTGCTGTAGGCAGCCTGCAAATATCGTCATACATTCCAGCGCCAACAAACCATGCCCGCAAGGTTCAACACATAACAACATTAGCACATAACACAGAAATTCTGAGGGCTGGAGGCTGGTTGTTTGAATAGTTCTTTATATCTCTTGAGAGCATTCCAACACCATTCACAACACAAGCAGCAAATATCATTCCCTTTCCCACAGGTTCTATCTGCCCATCATCTCCTCACCTACCAGCCTTTATCGCATCCCTCTACATACTGCTAGACCCTGGCAGTCTTTCCTTTTCCCCCTCAGCTCTGAAGCAGAGTCTCAATCTGAGATGTTGACTTATATCTTTTGGCTCCACAGATGCTGGTTGACCTACAGAGTGCTTCTGATATTCTGTTCTTGTCTTACGTTCCAACGTCTGCGGTCTTTTATGTCTTCTCTGTCCGCAGTATTATTGTGGATTTGCATCTCACGGTGCATGTTAGTAGAAATTTGATTGTGCATTCCAATGTCACATACTTAAGCAGACACGCCAGCATATTAATGTGAGATTGCTACCATCCAACAATAAAAATACATAATTTAGTAGAGTAACAGTGTCACAGAAATGGGCCCTTCGGCCCACACCTCCATGCTGACCATTTCTCCTCATCACAACTAATTCCTTTTTGCCTGCTTTAAGTCCATATCTGTCCGTACTTTGCCTATTTATGTGACAGTCTAAATGTCTCAAACATTTTGGCATTGGTTCTGTTAAAAGATACAGTGAAAAGCTTTTGTTTGTGTGCCATCTGGACATAATAATTATGTGAATGTACCAGAAAAAAAATAGAGTGCAGAATATAGTATTGCAGTTACAGAGAATGAGCAGTGCAAGTAGAAAAGGGCAGGGGCCACAATGAGGTAGATAAGGTGGTAAAGATCTTCAGAGCTCGTCATTCTGTTTATGAAGTCCTTTTGATCATTATCAGATTCCTTCACCTCCTCTGGCAGCAAGTTCCAGTTATTACTCACTACTTGTGTAAAAAATCATCTTTCCACTCAAATTCTGAGGGGGGTGGGTTAGTCTGCTGTGCAGTCTCATTTTAATGGTTCTCCATATGTCCTGAGAGCATTCCAAATCACGGCACAGAAATCCTCTACTGTGATCTGAGGACATTTCACTCGCCTAACTTCAGAACTGAGGAGTATCCGTTGAAGGTCCATTGAACTACCATAGTACCCCTCAACCATCAGGCTCTTGAATCAGTGGGGATAACTACACCCTACTTTATTTATTTATTGATTGATTGATTGATTGATTGAAATGCAGCATGGAGTAGACCTTTCTGGCCCTTCAAGTCATGCCACCCAGCAATCTCCCCCAACTTAACCCTAGCTTAATCATGGGAAAATTACAATGATAAATTACTCTACCAACTGGTACAACTTTGGACTGTGGGAGGAAACTGGAGCACTGGGAGGATGCCCATGTGGTCATGGGGAGAACATACAAACTCCTTACGGGCAATGGCAGGCCTTCACTCGCCCCATCACTGAAAGGATCCCTCAACCTATGGATTCACTTCTAAGGACTCTTCGTCTCATGTTGTTGCTTATCTATTTATTATTAGTGGTTATTTATTTTTCCTCTTTTGGATTTGCACAGTTTGTTGTTTGCTGTGTTGGTTGCAGTCTTTTATCGATTCTATTATGGTTCTTGGATTTATTGAGTATCCCAGCAAGAAAACAAATGTCAGTGTTGTACATGGTGACATATATTACTTTGAACTTTAAACTTTGAATCCTGAAAGTCTCAGTATGTTTACAAAAATGACCCCAGGAGCAACAGACTTAACTTATGAGGAGCATTTGAAGTCTCTGGGTCTGTACTGGATGGAGTTTATAAGGCAATGTGGGGAGATCTGATTGGAACCATTGAATATTGAAAGACCTGGATAGAGTGGACTTGGAGAGGTGTTTCCATTAGTAGGCGAGTCTAGCATCCAAACACACAGATTCAGAATAAAGTGATATCCTATTAAAACTGTGATAAAGAGAAATTTCTTCTGCCAGAAGGTGGGGAATTTGTGGAATTTGTTCTTGCAGTAGTTGGAGGCCAAGCCACTGGGGGTACTCAAGGCAAAGATTGATTCAGATTCTGATTAAGGTTCTGATATTGATTTCGATTCAGATTCAGATTAATTGATTTATCACATATACATCAATATCAATATGTACAGCGTCTTACGTCATTTGCATTACAACTAACACAACCTAACGATTTGCTGGAGATAATATGCAAATATCACAACACTGTCCAAATTTTGATTGGTAATGGAGGTTATGGTTTACAGTAGAAAGGTGAGTGAATGGGATTGAGAAAAAGAAAATCAGCCATGATTGAATGGTGCAGCAGATTTCATGGGCTGAATAGCCTAATTCTGCATTGATATCTTATGGTCTTATGTTTGTAATGTAACTGGCTCCGGATTCCCACCTGTATATAACCACACTGCAAGAGTGAAAAGATGTCCTGATACAGGATTTCGTCCCAAAGCATCCACAATTCCTTTCCTCCCGCAGATATTGCTCAACCTGATGCACTCTTCCAGCAGTTTGCTGCTAAGGAGAAAAATGCGCCTTACTTCTCTTTCTTTTAATGTAGTTCTCTACTGCAAGGATTTACTGAGGTGGATTAGGTTTACATTGAAAAAGGAACTGGCCACGTAGAACAGCAAGAATTTAATGAAAGGGAAATGCCAGTGGGGTGAAGGCTAGCAGCTCTTGTGGAGCATTAAACATCAACACAGAGTAGAAATGCTGACTGGCTGGTTCCTGTAAATCAATTGTAATTCTTTGCGATACACTCTCCCTGGGGAAGCGGCTTCTAATATTTAGAGTTATTCCCTTAACGAAGTTGCTAGTTTCTGATAAATCTATTTGAGTGGAGAAGTGAAAGAGTCAGAAGCCCTGCAAGCGATAGTTATTGAAAAGGATGATACACTTTGTGGCCGTATGGTGGGAGTCACGTCCCATTGTCAACTGATTTGCTTGTGCATATTCATCTTATATGGATCGCCTGTTGTAAAAATCAGTCTAAATTTACTGACTTGGTGGTTTTGGCAGGGCCCGGAAGTGTGTGTGATGCGGTGGTAGTGTTGTTGCTGAACAACTGACTCTGACAACTTGCAGTCGTTCGTCAATCACACTTTACTTACCTGTGCACAAGGAGCACAGCATGGCTCCTGTCACCACACTGCTCTGAAGTCTGAATAAAGAAATGATATTTATATACAAAGAAATGACTAGTTGTCTACAAATATTATTCCCAAATAGAAAGTTGATGTACTTCTGAATCCCACCATTTGCATAGTTATGTACCAATCATAGTACATATTTCAGGTGTTATTAACCAATTAAATTTACAAACATACTTGTTAAAGGCCAGTAACACTTGGAAAGTAGTAAAATAATTGTCCAATCCTTTGTTTGCAGCTTAATCTTGTCTTGGTTTGCTCGATGACCTTGGTTCACAAGCTTGAACAGTGTCTGTACATAAGTTAGACTTTCAAGGACCACGTTCAGCCTGGGTGACAGCGCTATGTCTGCACACTGTCTCCACCAGCTTATCTCTCACACTATCAAGTGGGTTTATGTTTTGTGACACCAGTGTCATCATGATTGTTCAAACTAAGTAAGGACTGTTTTCCAGAGATACCAAAATCCCTCAAGCATCAAAGCCAAACAAACATGTGCAGAGCTGGACAATACATTCAGTAGCCACTTTATTAGGTACTTCCTGTATCTAATAAAGTGGTCTCTGAGTGTACGTATGTGGTCTTCAGCACCTGTAGCCCATCCACTTCAAGCTTCAACAAGTTGTGCATTCAGAGATGCTCTTTTGCATACCAATCACTGTTGTAGTTCCTGTCAGCTTCAACAAGTCTGGCCATTCATCTGTGACTTCTCTTATTAGCACGGCATTTTCCCCCACAGAACTAGATTTGTTTTTCATTTCTTGCACCATTCTCTGCAAGCTCTAGAGACTGTTTTGAGTGAAAATCCCAGGAATCAGCAGTTTCTGAGATACTCAAACCACCCAATCATTCAATGGTCAAAGACACTTAGATCACATTTGTTCCCCATTCTGACATTTAGTCTGAACAACATCTGAACCTTTTGATCATGTCAGCAGACATTTCAGCATTGAATTGCTACCACATGATTGGATGATCAGATTTTTGCACTAATGAGCAGGTAGACGGGTGTACCTAATAAAGTGGCCACTGAATGTTACAGTCAAAGTCAATTTATTATCAAAGTATGCATATGTTACCAAATGCCCAAATGCTACTTTAAGATTCATTTTCTTGCAGGCATTTACAGGAAAATAACGCTATACAATATAATTTTTAAAAAGCTAAATGTAAACAAAGACTGACAAACAAAAGACTTGCTCATACATCCATTACCTTCAGACTGTGTGTTACTGTGGCTGCTACATTGGAAGGAAACAAGGGGAAAAAAGTCTTTAATTATGATGGGGATGCATTAAATATCGAATAATCTGGTTAGAAAGTGAAATGAGAAGTAATCAAGGCTATTTCTTGGTCTTAAGTGTTTGGATCTCAATATAGTGGATGCTGGCAATCAACTGGTTAAAACAGACTTATCTTTATGCAGAATGTGGTTACAGTCTGGTACTCACACTCTGTAAGGGTGGTGAGAGCAGAATCATTCAAGGCTTCCAAAAGGCAATTGGACAGACTCTTGAGGGAAAATAATTTGCAGGATTTTTGGAGCAGGAGAGTAGATTGATGAGATTGTACTAGAAGATTACCTTGATTTAGTTATCCTTCTGTACTTCAACAGTTCCTATAGGATAGAAATAGGACCTTTCAAAATATTCTAGACTTCGCAGCCAATGGAGTCTGTCACTGCTGTGCGATGGAAACACAGTAGATGGTACTTCAAATATAGTGAGCTCTTTCAAATGGCCTAGGAATGATGACCAGATGACCTATTTTGATGATGATTATCAAAACCAGGCAGGAAGTGTGGGAACAAATTTACATTGCTTATCGGAAATGATGAAGTGGAATGTTTTTATGTGGAAGGAAACACTGGGCCACAGTTTAGCATCTTGTCCTTTCGAAAGGCCGGCATGGATCTTTTTCTTCAAGTCTCTGGATTGGGATTTGAACAACCCACAGTCTCCTGAATTACAGGTTCTTCCTTGAGTAGTGTTATAGTATTTTTTTGTTAACATTCTCCTGAGGGAGTATAAAGGTTCTCCAATTAATCAAAAAGATCACAATCTCTAATCTCATTATATTTTCCTCTGCATTCCCCCAGCTCCCTTCAAATTCTGAAACTCAGCAGTATTCTAGGAGCAATTTATAGTGGTAGTATATTATAATTATAGTCCTGAACAGTGAATATCCATTATAGAGGCATCCTGTTGATATTTTCAGTGGTGGGAAAGGATGAGCTAAGGGCTAGTTTAGTTAGTTGAGCATAACATCATGGACTGAAGGCAGCAAATACGTACACTCTAAACTCTAACAAACAAAATCATCTGTTGCCTATCATGTTTTTATGAAGAAATCCTGACCATCATGGATTAAGTCCTCCTGTTCTTCCTTGAAATAGTGTTGTGGGATGTTTACCCAGCTGAGGAAGCAAACAAAACATCAGCTTAATCCAAAAGATGGCACTTATGCTCTTTGGTTATGCACTATAATGCCAGCCTTGATATTAGATTTCAAGGTGTAGGATGAAAATTCACAAACTGATGAATTAATGCTATGAATTCAGCCTTGATTGACACTTGTAGTTTATTAGTGGTATGCTGTTTATTTTCGTAAACACGAGGAAATCTGCAGTTGCTGGAATTTCAAGCAACATGCGCAAAAATGTGTTGGTGAATGCAGCAGGCCAGGCAGCATCTGTAGGAAGAGGTACAGTCGACATTTCGGGCCTAGTCCCTTCGTCAGGACTAACTGAAAGAAGAGATAGTAAGAGATTTGAAAGTGGGAGGGGGAGGGGGAGATCTGAAATGATAGGAGAAGACAGGAGGGGGAGGGATGGAGCTGAGAGCTGGAAAGTTGATTGGCAAAAGGGATATAAGGCTGGAGAAGGGAAAAGATCATGGGACGGGAGGCCTATGGAGAAAGAAAGGGGGGGGGAGCCCAGAGGATGGACAAGGCATGAACATTGACTTCTCTAACTTCTGTTAATGCCCCACTTCCCCTTCGTACCCCATCCCTTATTTATTTATTTATTATTAAAAAACGTCCTTTTTCTCTCTCTCTTTCTTTCTTCCTCTGTCCCTCTCACTATATCTCCTTGCCCATTCATCTCTCTTCTCCAGCCTCATATCCCTTTTGCCAATCAACTTTCCAGCTCTTAGCTCCATCCCTCCCCCTCCTGTCTTCTCCTATCATTTTGGACCTCCTTCTCCCACTTTCACTTTCAAATCTCTTACTACCTCTTCTTTCAGTTAGTCCTGATGAAGGGCCTGGCCCAAAACTTCGACTGTACCTCTTCCTATAGATGCTGCCTTTCCTGCTGCGTTCACCAGCATTTTTTTTTGTGTGTTTCTGTTTATTTTTTTCACTTTCTTCTGTACCTTCTAGTGGAACCTTGGAGTGCCAAGAAGGAACATTTACATATGTGGAACTGCTTGGTAGCAAATACTAAGGGTTTGGGCATTAATCAAAGCCCTTGGGAGGACCGTGGCAGTGCACGTTCCTATCCTCTGCAGTTTATTCTTTGAGGGCACACTCACAGTCTTGTTGATTCAACAATGATGCAGTGATAAACCCCCTGAGGAGATGTTTATTGCAAAGATTATGGGTGCATCTTTATATCAGTCATGTGCGGTCTACGTGCTTTTAGATACCACCTGCAAGGAGTACCTTTTGATGTTAACAAAGACTTAAAAGGGGTTGTCTGTTTCATTGATCAACCATGTGCAGAAGTGGAGATCAAAACAGCTACAGACCAGAGAGAAGAATGGCTTGAAGTTACTGCATGCGAAAAACCCCAAAGCATCCTGCTCTGAAATGAAACCAAATTGGTTACAGCATTTGACTAGCAATCTTCATCTGCAGTTTGGTCATACTCATACTCAGACATGAGACAAAGGAGCACATTTAGGCCATTTGGTCCATCAAGTCTGCTCTGCCATTCCAGCATGATTTCTTTTATCCCCATTCACCAAATTCTAGCAGGCCGATGTTGTAGTGGCATCTGCACCAGACTTCGAGGCGAGTGGTCCCAGGTTCAAATCCGGCCGGTTCCTTTATGTGCTGGGTTGAGCATTGAGCTGGCATCTCAGCCTCATAAAAAAAAACAGATAAAACACAGAAGAAATGGCAAGGTTGCTGCCCGATGCGCTACACGACACGGAAAGGAACTACTACAACAACAAAAACATCCCCATTCTCCTCAACAGGAAGTATCTTTTTGAGACAGGAAGTATCCCCCTTGAGGCTTATAGTATCTTCTGTGGAATTGGTTGGTTGCTATTACGCTTCCTATATTGCCTCTGTTCTACCTGAGATTGGTACTTTCTTTGTTGAGGTTCATTATCTGGGGTCACTGCTACAATGGTGTTTTCAGCATGGCCATTCAGCTTACAGTAGCTTTGCTTGTTTTGTGTATTGCTATTCTTCGTCACTTTATTGGTTCAATTCTTAGCATTCCTGCATGTTTGCAATGCCCTGAGGACTGAATATGTCCTGTTAAATCACCTTTGTAGTTTCCATAGTTTTCCTTAGGTTAATTTAGATCAAATTAGTTTGTTATCATATACATCAGGGTGAAATGCAATTCCTTGCCTGTGTGAAGCTTCTAGGCTAACCCTATGCTTTTGCACTTGCAGTTACTCTTAATTTATAAGCTTTTAAAAAATTCATTGCTCAATGCTCCATGCAATAGCTTGTTTGAAAGAAACCAACTTTTATTTAATTTTAGAAGGTATTTTTTTTTGCAATCCACTTGCCAACAGTTATCACCAATTATTTTGTTAGAAAACCATTCTTATTCCTTTGATATGCAAGGACATAAATCAGAACTTGGATTAATCTATCTGGCTCCTAGGTGTAGCTCTGCCATTCAGTATTCATATAACAGTGACCCCTCATCGCCTTGTGTCAAACATGTATTACTTTCAGGCCTTAGTATAGAGGCTAAGCATCTATAACACATGGCAGTAGAGAACATGAAAAACTCACAACCTTGGCAGAGCGGTGGATGTGGCCTACAGGGACTTTAGTAAAGTTTTTGACAAAAGCCCAGCTGATAGGCTAGTCTGCAAAGTTAGGTTACGTGGAATACAGAGTGAGCTAGGCAACTGGATACAGAATTGATCTGATAGGTATACAGTATTAATAAATATATTTGGATTATGAAGACACATAGTCCTCTTTTATTGTCGTTTAGTAATGCATGTATTAAGAAATGATACATTATTTCCTCCGGTGTGATATCACAAAACACGGGACAGACCAAGACTGAAAAAACTGACAAAACCGCATAATTATAACATATAGTTACAACAGTGCACAATACCATAACTTGATGAAGAAGTCCATGAGCACAGTAAAGTTCAAAGTTCCTCAAATGTCCCACATCTCACGCAGATGGAAGAAGGAAGAAAAACTCTCCCTGCCATGTCCAACCACAATCCGACTCTGAGTCACCCAAAAACTTCGAGCTCTGATCAGCTCTCCAACACTGAGTACTGAGCGCCATCTCTGTCTGAACGATTTGACCTCCTTCTTGGTCGCCAAAAGCAGGCAAGGCCGGGGATTTTGAGGCCTACCCTCCGAAAGATTCCCGACCGCACAGTAACGACAGCAGCGAACGGGCGTTTCAGAAATTTTCCAGATGTTCCTCTGTGCTTTCATGTCCATTCTCCATCAAATCAGAATTATCCACGGCCCCTATTTAACAGATACAATATCATTTTTCACTGGAGGGCTGCGCACGCGCCAGCACAGTTAGATAGATTTATGTATAGCAGGAGAATGAAGGATTAAGATGAAAATGCAGGTAAGTCCAAGGCACGATCTTACTAAATGGGTTAGGTTTAAGGACTGATGGGCCAGATGGCCTACTCCTGCCCCTATTCTTAAGTTCTTATGTAGGAGAGAGCAGTCGGTGTTTGTGGATTGGAGACCTATGACCAGTGGTGTGCCTCCTGGATCAGTGCTGGATTCACTGATTGTCACCTATATTATTAATTTGGTAAGTTGGTAATTTGGTTTATTTTTGTCCCATGTACTGAGGTGCAGTGAAAAAAGGCTTTGTTTCACATGCTATTCTTACAAATCATTTCATCATGAGCATTGAGCTACTACAAGGCAAAACAATAGCAGAACGCTGGATAGAATATTACAAATACAGAGAAAGTGCAGTGTAGGTAGTGAGGTGCAAGACCATAATGATGCAGATTGCGAAGTCTCTTTCAATATTTTTATTGGTTTCTACATAGAAGAATGGTGTGGTGCGTGGCCAAGTGGTTAGGGTGTTGGGCTCACGATCTGAAGGTCGTGGGTTCGAGTCTCGGCCAATGCAGTGTGTTGTGTCTTTGAGCAAGGCACTTAACCACACAATGCTCCAGTCCACCCAGCTGAAAATGAAAATGGGTACCGGAAAATGCTGGGAGCTAACCTCGCGGCAGACTGGCGTCCTATCCGGTGGGGGGGGGGGGGGGAGTCTTGTACTCTCAGTCGCTTCACGCCACAGAAACCAGCATAAGCACCGGCCTGATGGGCCATAAAGGCTCGGGATAGACTTTGACTTTGACATAGAAGAATACAGAGTACACGGAAGTATATATAAACGTCGAAAAAAAACTACCAATTACATTATATCTATTCATAATAACAATCTCATTATCCTGTATTCCACCGAGATACAACACTGGGCGGCACGGGAGGTCGTTCCTGCCTGTGGCCATCGAGCTTGCAGCTCCTCCCATGGAGGGTCAGACACCCTGAGCCAATAGACTGGTCCTGGACTTATTTTCCATCTGGCATAGTTTGCATTTTGTTGTTTGATTGTTTGTGGTTTCTGTGTTGCTATATTTATGCTCAATTCTTGGTTGGTGCAGCTGTAATGAAACCCAGTTTCCCTCGGGATCAATAAAGTATATCTATCTGTCTATCTATCTATTCATGTAGGTTAGTCAAAGTTATATTGAAATATACTAATTTATTACAAAAAAGTCTAACCCCTACCAAGACCGAAGCTGTTTATTAAGGAGAAAAAAAGATAAAATACCTTCTTGTATAATAAAAATTAATAATAGCCAACATCTAAATTTAAACAACGAATTGAGGGGTTTGAAAGTTTTGAAAATAATTCAGAAAGGGTCCCCACAATGTTTGAAAGTCTTGACGAGATTCTGAAATTGAACAATGAAGCTTCTCTAAATCTAAGCATGACATAACATTGCATAACCATTGTGCATGAGTAGGAGGAGAAACATCTTTCCATTTAAACAAAAGCGCCCTCCTAGCTATAAGAGAGCTAAAGACTATGTAAATCAGATGTCTTCAACTTGATATCTTGCCCTGCAACAATACCGAATAGGGCCGTCAGAGGATTAGGCTTAAAATTGACTTTGAAAAGTAAAGAAAAAGTTTGAAAAACCCTTCCAATATTTTTCAAGACCTGGACAAGTCCAAAACATATGAATTAATGAAGCTTCCCCATTATTGCATCTGTCACAGTAGGGAGCTATATCCGAATAAAAACGAGATAGCTTATCTTTAGTCATATGGACTCTATGTACCACCTTAAATTGTATGAAGGAATGGCGAGCACATAGTGATGAAGTATTAACCAGTTTAAAAATTTAATTCCAAGTTTCCTCAGATATTGATGTCTGTAAATCTTGTTCCCAGAGACTCTTAATTTTGTCTAAAGGGACATACCTCGTCTCCAGTAACATACCATAAATATTAGATATTGAACCACTATAAAAAACTGTCAAATTAAAAATTCAACTAGTAATTTCTTATCTGAGCTTATAGGAAATGTGCATAATTGAGATCTTAAAAAGTGTCTGATTGTAGATATCTAAAAAGGTGAGTTTTGGGTAGGCTATATTTAGCTGACAATTGCTCAGATGAAAAAAGATATCCTCCAACAAACAGATCCCAAAAACATTTAATACCCAACCTGTTCCCTTTTGTAAAAACTAAATCAGTCATGGAGGGTTTTAAAAAATTAGAATAAATGGGACTAGAAAGGGAAAATCTCAATAACCAATATGTTTTCTAACTTGTATCCAGGCCCTCAGAGTATGTTTAACTATTAAATTGTCAGTTAGTTTACTTACAAATAAAGGAAGTGAGGATCTAAGAAGAGAAATAATAGAAAATTTATTAACAGAATTAGCTTCTAAAGAAACCCATACCGGACACCCTACACGATTAATATAATATAGCCAAAACGTAAGATATCGTATATTAACTGCCCAGTAATACAACCTAAAATTATGTAAGGCTAAACTTCCAGACTTTTTAGGTTTTTGAAGATGAACTTTATTTAAACAAGGACGTTTATTTTTCCATATATAGGAGGATAAGATAGATTCAAGAGAGTCAAAAAAGGAATTAGGAATAAAAACAGGTAAAGCCTGAAAAAGATATATAAATTTAGGTAGAATATTCATTTTAATAGAATTAATTTGTCCAATCAACGATATTGAAAGAGCTGACCAATTTAATAATATCTTTTTTATATGGTTCAATAAAGTAAGAAAATTTTCTTTAAACATGTGTTTGTAATTCTTAGTGATTGTTACACCCAAACAAGTAAATTGATTCCTTACAATTTTAAAAGGGAGATTAGTATTAACTGATACCAAATTATTTAAAGGAAGTAATTCACTCTTATGTAGGTTCAATTTATATCCTGAAAACTGGCTAGAATAGGAGAGTAAAGAAAGTACGCAAGGTAACGAGGTCTCAAAATTAGAGATAAAAAGCAATATATCATCAGCATAAAGCGAGATTTTGTGGGTGATACCTCTCCTTAAAATACCACAGATATCATTAGATTCTCGAAAAACAATGGCAAGAGGTTCTAAAGCTAAATCAAAGAGCAAAGGACTCAACGGACAGCCTTGTCTAGTTCCGTGGTGAAGTTTAAATGGTTTGGAATTTTGACAATTAGTAAGAACCCGAGCAGAAGGAGATAAATAAAGTAATTTAATCCATTGAATAAAATCTGGTCCAAGATTAAATTTTTCTGAGGTTTTAAATAAATAATTCCATTCAACCCGATTGAAGGCCTTCTCAGCATCTAAGGATATCACACATTCTGATATCTCCTGAGAAGGAGAGTAAATAACATTTAATACATGGCGTATATTAAAATGGGAATGTCGGTTTTTAATAAATCCAGTCTGATCATCAGAAATAATAGAAGGTAAACTATTTTCAATCCTACAAGCCAAAACTGTAGAGAGAATTTTAGTATCTACATTAAATAATGAAATTGGCCTATATGAAGAGCATTCAGTTGGATCCTTGTTTTTTTTTAGGATAGGCAAAATAGAAGCTTCATAAAAAGTTTGAGGCAAACTACCCAATTTGAAAGAATCCAAAAAGACTAAGTGTAACTGCGGTATAAATAATGAAGAAAAAGCCTTATAAAATTCTCCAGAAAATCCATCTGGACCCGGAGCCTTCCTCAAGTGTAATGAACGTATAGCCTTGGCGATTTCCTCATAAGAAAGGGGTTGATCCATCTGTTTGCAATTATCTGCAGAAAGTGCAGGGATATTTAGTTGATCTAGAAAATTATTCATTACAGTATTATCTTTGGGGGAATCAGAACTATCAAGTTTAGAATAGAATTCCCTAGAGGTATTATTTATTTTAGAGTAGTCAGTTGTCCTATCACCATTAGTTTTGCAGATTTCTTTAATTTGTCATTTAACTACAGAAGTTTTTAATTGGTTGGCCAATACTTTGCCTGATTTATCCCTGTAAGTGTAAAATTGAGTTTTATCTTTGAGATGCTGAGTTTCAATTGGATATGTTAACAGAAGATCATATTTAGTTTTAACTTCAACATGTCTTAAAGTTGTATTAAAACGCCAAAATCTGTTGGTTTGAAGAAGACCAGGGAGTTTTAAAGATAAAAATATAGGGGCATGATCTGAAACAGCAATCACTTTATATTCACAAATGAACTAATAAAATCATTTGCCTATCAATAAAAAAAATCAATCCTGGAATATGTGTGATGAACATGGGGAAAAAAATGAATACTTTCTATCTAAAGGATGTAAAAAATGTCAAATATCAATTATACCACACTCCAGTAAAGAGGATTGAATAAACAAAGCTGATTCATTAAGAGACACTGGTTTAGAAGATGATCGGTTAAAAATTGGGTCTAGCCAACAGTTAAAATCTCCTCCCATCACCAAAGAATAAAGATTCAGATTTGGTAAAAATGAAAAAAAGCGTTCAAGGAATCCTGGGTCATCTACATTTGGGGCATACACATTGGCAAATACTATTAATTTATTATCTAGTTTTCCTGAAACTATAACAAAATGTCTATTAGTATCAAACACTACTTTATAGGGGATAGGGGAGAACCAGTGGATGTGGTATATTTGGATTTTCAAAAGGCTTTTTGACAAGGTCCCACACAGGAGATTAGTGTGCAAACTTAAAGCACACGGTATTGGGGGTAAGGTATTGATGTGGATAGAGAATTGGTTAGCAGACAGGAAGCAAAGAGTGGGAATAAACGGGACCTTTTCAGAATGGCAGGCAGTGACTAGTGGGGTACCGCAAGGCTCAGTGCTGGGACCCCAGTTGTTTTCAATATATATTAATGACTTGGATGAGGGAATTAAATGCAGCATCTCCAAGTTTGCAGATGACACGAAGCTGGGCGGGAGGATGCTAAGAGGATGCAGGGTGACTTGGATAGGTTGGGTGAGTGGGCAAATTCATGGCAGATGCAATTTAATGTGGATAAATGTGAAGTTATCCACTTTGGTGGCAAAAATAGGAAAACAGATTATTATCTGAATGGTGGCCGATTAGGAAAAGGGGAGATGCAATGAGACCTGGGTGTCATTATACACCAGTCATTGAAAGTGGGCATGCAGGTACAGCAGGCGGTGAAAAAGGCGAATGGTATGCTGGCATTTATAGCGAAAGGATTCGAGCATAGGAGCAGGGAGGTACTACTGCAGTTGTACAAGGCCTTGGTGAGACCACACCTGGAGTATTGTGTGCAGTTTTGGTCCCCTAATCTGAGGAAAGACATCCTTGCCATAGAGGGAGTACGAAGAAGGTTCACCAGATTGATTCCTGGGATGGCAGGACTTCCATATGATGAAAGACTGGATCGACTAGGCTTATACTCTCTGGAATTTAGAAGATTGAGGGGGGATCTGATTGAAACATATAAAATCCTAAAGGGATTGGACAGGCTAGATGCAGGAAGATTGTTCCCGATGTTGGGGAAGTCCAGAACGAGGGGCCACAGTTTGAGGATAGAGGGGAAGCCTTTTAGGACCGAGATGAGGAAAAACTTCTTCACACAGAGAGTGGTGAATCTGTGGAATTCTCTGCCACAGGAAACAGTTGAGGCCAGTTCATTGGCTATATTTAAGAGGGAGTTAGATACGGCCCTTGTGGCTACGGGGGTCAGGGGGTATGGAGGGAAGGCTGGGGCGGGGTTCTGAGTTGGATGATCAGCCATAATCATAATAAATGGCGGTGCAGGCTGGAAGGGCCGAATGGCCTACTCCTGCACCTATTTTCTATGTTTCTATGTTTATGTTGGACAAAGGAAAGTATTATCTATAAGAATCGATACTCCTCCAGATTTGGCCTGAAAAGAAGAGTGAAAAGAAAGTCCATCCAACGGCTAAAAAAATGTAGATTATTACATTTGTATATGTGAATTTCTTGTAAAAAAAATAGGGACCTTAAATTTCTTAATATAAGCAAAAATCTTATTACGTTTAACAGGGTGATTTAATCCTTTCACGTTAAAACTGAGTAAATTAATAGTTTCGTCCATTTTTAATATTATTTAAAGGAAGGGTTAAAATGTAAGTTAAAAACTAAGCCATAAACCTTGAGAAATGGTAACCAAGCAACAAGTTGGCTAAAGGTTCGAAAAGAGCTTCTGGGGGAGAAAAAATCATAACCCCGCCCACCTCCCAAAGAAAAAAAACCGCCCAGTAGAAAGTCGGCATCTACAAACTATGGACAGCCCCCCAAAAAACCTGTTGATCACTCCAATTAGTTTCAAGGTTATTTATATTCCAATCTAGACTAAACAATACCCAAACAATTCTCGTATATCAAAAATACAGTATCAAAAATACAAAAGGAAATTGCTTACAAAGGTTTACCAAAAGTAAAAGATACAATTATTCATACAGATAGATGTTGAACATTAATCTCATATCTTCATGGAAAAACAGACTACGCAATTAGCCTTCAAATTTAAAAAATCTTTGTGCTTCAGCATTCAAACGAAACCATCTGAAGGATCCATCTTTAATGAGATTCTCAGTCAAACTCGGTAGCCAAGGGATGGGTTAAAACCCTTGTTAAAAAAATTCCAACAGAGCTTGTTTAAACTTAGCACATTCCTGAATAACCTCAAGCGAATAATCTTCGAGAATCTTAATATTCCACCCTATAACCAATCATGCCCCTTCGATGGGATTTGCGAATTAAAAGTTTCTCATTTAATCTTGTGTCTTCATGTAAGGAGAAATTAAACAGTTAGCCTTCGGAATTAACATTCGGATTTTAAAAACTTTTGTGCTTCAACAGTTGAGCCATTCGAAAGAATCGTTTTTAAGTGTGATTCTGAGTTGGACTGGGTAGGATTGAAACCCATATAAAAAAGCTTGGACATAACTTCTTTGAACTTAACATGTTCCTGCATAACCACAGGCGAATAATCTTCAACAATTCTAATCTTGCGACCATTATAGTCAATCGTGCCTCTTCGACGAGATTCGTGAATTAAGAGTTCCTTTGTTTTAAATTCCTGAAAACAGATTATTACTGATTTTGGTCTCTGAGTGTTAGGAGGTCTAAACACAGGAGATCTGTGAACTCGATCGATCATAGGCACAGACGTCAAAATCTCCTGAAATAATTCTTGCAAAAAGTTTGCGAAAAACTCCATAGGATGGTTACCTTCGATTAATTCTTTGAGACTCAGAACCTGTAGGTTGTTCCTTTTACTTCTATTTCCTAGGTTGATAATCTTCTGCCTTAACTTTTCATTGGACTTCGATTGCTTTTCACAAAGCTTCTGCAATTCATCCACTTCTGTTTCCAGAGCCAACAAATTTTCCTCATTATTTTTAATACGTTTATCGTGTTCATTAAGAGATTGTTGAACAGAGTCCGATTTACCATCTATTTGTTTAAATTCAGTGCTGAATTGTTGAAACTTCTCAGAAGCTTCTCGTGTATGACTTTGCAGCAATTCCATAATAGAATCCAAAGAGGCAGGAAAATCATCCTTTTTGGTACCTCTGGCACTCCTTCCAGCCATAATGAAAGAATATCACACTTATAAAAGAAGTTTCAAGACAGGTTGGAAATAGTAAGATAATTAAAAGTTGGAGCAACAGCAGATTACTGTTACTCCATCAGCCACCACCAGGAAATCTCCAGATTGTGAAGTCAAGAGTCTATTCTTATCATACTATGGGATTGTCTGTGTTACAGTGTTGTTAACATGATTCAAAAAATTATGGTGGATACCAAAATTAGAGGTGTAGTGGACAGTTAAGAGGGTTATCTGAGATTACAAGGTGATCTAGAGATTCTTCACTCTGAGGGAACCACCCTCTCTTTGTTTTTTCTGATAATCTTCCTAATAAGGTTTATGTTTCAATAACACAGCCTCTCATTCTTATAAAACAGGTCTCCCTCCTTCTTGTTCACTGCTGCCAGTGGAAGGTGCTTTTTTTTATTAAATGCAATCGTGAACAATAGCCAGATCAGAAATGCTGATCAAGTCAACTAGTTCCCAAAGAGAACTCTGATAGGCCAATCAGATGGTTCGCTGCTGCTCAGCGATGGGACATAAAAAAATCATATGTACAAGTAAAAAATAGTAGAAATACTGGAGTCATGATGATCATAATGAAGTCTGCTGGAGAGAGACATTTATACGCATGCTGTCCTCCATAATTCAAAGAGATTGAAGGATAAAGTTGCAGGGTGACAAAACATGGCAGGAGCACCTGGAACTAAAAACTAATCCCTACCGGGAGAAAACCACACCTGTTCTTTCCGCACTGTTCTCTAGCAGCTTAAGGACTAAGTCCAGCCGGAACATAACTCACAAGTGCTCTTGAAAATCAGGTATTAACCCTACCTTGCTTGCATATCACTGCTCTCTTTCTCCCCTTTTCACTTGATACTGCCGAAGGATGGTTCCAGAGTCTTGGGTCTTGGGCAAATTTTATTCATCACGGTTTGTGGATTGGCCTCTGCAGTTTATGCTGTGACGTGTTTCCAGCATCTGGTTACTTCTTGTTTTTAATTGTAATTTTGATTGAGGCAGACTAGCTCTGCAGCCTGCAGTCAATGAAGGACATTGCACCAAATTGAACTGAGCTAAAGTGACATTCCTGTGCTGTTTCAATGACTCTGTGGTTTGATGCTTTATATTCTGTGTTTCTCGCACACGTTTTGCTGTTTGTTCTTTTCATAATGTGACGGGTGTATGATGTTTTTCTTTGAACAGGTTCCATGGAGTTTCTTTGTTTTGTGGCTGTCTTTGGGAAGATGAATCTTGGCATTGTATACTGCATATGTACTTTGATAATAAGTGTACTTTGAATCTTTGGAAACATCAGTAAGTGTAGGCCCGTCTGAACCAATCTCCCTTCATAGTATTACTCCCTCATTCTAAGAATAATACAAGTGAATTGACGTATGCTGTGTAACCACCAAGATAATCTGTGTGCATTCACCTTATCTCATCATCTGAAATAAAAACAGTAGCCTTGTAGAAACAACACTATTAAAATTTCCAGTAAGACGCTTGTTCCCTTTCCCACCTTCATGCATCATGTTGCTTCGGCTTCCAAAGCCAGTAGATTTAGCTGGGAACCACTCCAAAAACTCGAGTACATAAATCTGCACCCACTCAGTGATGGATGTGCTGATTTTGGGAAGAACTGTTTAATTGACGTCGAAACTGCCCTCTCACATAAATATAAAGGATTTTGTGGCAGATTGTACTTTAATATTGATGCAATTACAAAGAAGGCACATCAGTGGCTATATTTCATCAGGAGTTTGAGGAGATTTGATGTCTCCAACAAATTTCTGCAGATGTGCCATAGAGAACATTCTCACAGGTTGCATCACCGTTCTGGTATGGTGGGGTCACTGTACCGGATTGGAAAAAAGCGGCAGACGGTTGCAAACTCAGCCAACGCCATCATGGGCACTAGCATTGCCTCCATCGAGGACGTCATCAAAACGTGATGACTCTGAAAGGTGACTTCCATCACTAATGATCCCAACACCAGAACATGCTCTCAGAGAGGAGGTACGGGAGCCTGAAGACACGCACTCAATGTTTTCGAAGCCATTTCTTCTCCTCTGCTATCAGATTTCTGAGTAAACAATGAACCAACCCATGAACATGATGACCTCATTATTTTTGCTCTCTTTTTGCACTTTTAATTAATTTAATTGCTTAAATATATATTTCTTATGTAATGGATAGTATTTTTATGTTTTGCATTGTACTGCTGCTATAAAAATGTGGATTAATGTGGATAAATGTGAGATTATCCACTTTGGTGGCAAGAACAGGAAAACAGATTATTATCTGAATGGTGGCCGATTAGGAAAAGGGGAGTGCAACGAGACCTGGGTGTCATTATACACCAGTCATTGAAAGTGGGCATGCAGGTACAGCAGGCGGTGAAAAAGGCGAATGGTATGCTGGCATTCATAGCAAGAGGATTTGAGTACAGGAGCAGGGAGGTACTACTGCAGTTGTGAGGCCACACCTGGAGTATTTTGTGCAGTTTTGGTTCCCTAATCTGAAGAAAGACATTCTTGCCATAGAGGGAGTACAAAGAAGATTCACCAGATTGATTCCTGGGATGGCAGGACTTTCATATGATGAAAGACTGGATCGACTAGGCTTATACTCTCTGGAATTTAGAAGACTGAGGGAGGATCGTATTGAAACGTATAAAATTCTAAAGGGATTGGACAGGCTAGATGTAGGAAGATTGTTCCTGATGTTGGGGAAGTCCAGAATGAGGGGTCACGGTTTGAGGATAAAGGGGAAGCCTTTTAGGACCGAGATGAGGAAAAACTTCTTCACACAGAGAGTGGTGAATCTGTGGAATTCTCTGCCACAGGAAACAGTTGAGGCCAGTTCATTGGCTATATTTAAGAGGGAGTTAGATATGGCCCTTGTGGCTAAAGGGATCAGGTGGTATAGAGAGAAGGCAGGTACAGGGTTCTGAGTTGGATGATCAGCCATTATCATACTGAATGGAGGTGCAGTCTCGAAGGGCCGAATGGCCTACTCTTGCACCTATTTTCTATGTTTTCTATGTAAGCAGCAAATTTCACAAAATATGTCAGTAATATTACACCTGATTCTGATTTAAATGTTCATAACATAAGGTAATCTTCCTTTTTTTTCTCTTGTTGCTTTCTCTCAATCACAAACAGCGAACGGACATAAGGGACAGTTTTCCATGAAGGAAGTTGTATGATCCTTGTGGTAGAGGATCACATGGAATGTCTAACACTGACCCAGACATTCTGCTTGCTGGCCTGTGCTAGTGTCTAATGCTTCTCACCCACTTTCACCATCAGTACCTCACTCATTCCTATTCCTTTCTTCCTTAAGTACAAAGGAATACAGTCCCCTCTCCCTCCAATCAGCTCCAGGTCCTGGATTTGATCCTGATCTCGGGTACAGTCTCTCTGTGACTATGGAGGTCTTCCTCCAGGTGCTCCAGTTCCCCACGGCATCTCAGAAACCAGTTGTTAGGTTGATTGTAAGATAGCTCTCATGTAAACTAATGGCAATAAGAGAATGAAAGGAGAGTTGGTGGATATTTGTGGGAAGGAATAAATTGCAGTCCAGCAAGGAAATACAAAGAAGGAATGGGACTAATGGGATTGCTTGCCCGGCGCTGTAAATGACCTGATAGGCTGAATATCCTGGGCCAATATAATTAGAAATTAATTAATCACGTTAACAATTTATGTGTTTGTGTATAAATTATACCCCTTTCACTTGCCCCTCCAAAGCAACGAAGATACTTTCTCAGTTTTGGCATCGTATTTGTAAGTCAGCCTTCAAAGTTGTCTTCACTAGTTAGAGGATTGAGTTCACCAGCCTCGAGGTAATGTTGCAGCTCTATAAAACCATGGTTAGATCACACTTGAAGTATTGTGTTCAATTTTGGTCACCTCATTATAGGAAGGATGTGGAAGGGGCAGAGAAGTTTTACCAGGAATCTGCCTGAATTAGAAAGCATATCCTATGAAGGTAGGTTGAGCGAGATGGGACTTTTCTCTTTGGAGCAAAAGAGGATGAGAGGGATGTGACTTGATAGAGGTGTACAAGATGATAAGAGGCATAGATCGAGTGGACTGCCAGAGACTTTTTTCCAGGGCAGAAATGACTAATATGAGGGGGCATAATTTAAAGGTGATTAGAGGAAAGCTTAGCAGGGAGATCAGAGGTAAGATGTGTGGAATGTGCTGCCAGTGGTGGTGGTAGAGACAGATAATTAGGGACATTTAAGTAGCTCTTAGATAAGCACATAGACAATAGTAAAATGGAGGGCTATATAGAGGAAGAGTTGGATTGATCTTAGAGAAGGTGTAAAGATCAGCATAACAAAGTGGGCTGAATTGCCTATACTGTGTTGTGCTGTTCTATTTTCTAAGAGCCAAATAAACAATATATAATGTTGCATTTGATTGTTGAAATAAATGTACATCTTAGTTAATGGCTTTTATTGGACTGTTTGATAGAGTGCAGACCCGAGCATCAAAGTGTTTGGGGTTTTCCTCTTTTTGATTAACTGTTTTGTTCTCACCATTCCTCTCAATCCTTTCCCTCCTTATCCAAATTTCTCAATTTTCAGACTCATTCTCTGATGTCCAATTTTCTAACTTTACTATCCTTTCTGAAACGAAATTCCACCTGTCTACTAGATGCCGTAAACATTTTATTTGTATTTTACTGCAGTGAACAATTTGGCATCATCAGGTTTTGGTCCTAGTCATGTTATATTGAAACCTGGCTACGTTGAGAACAGAGTAACTGGTTATCCAGCAGGTGACCTTTGGGGAGTATGCAAGTAGAGTCATAGATTCATAGATTCACAGGGCACTACAGTACAAAAACAGGCCCTTCAGCCCATCAAGTCCATGCCGAACTATTATTCTGTCTACTCATAGCCCTGGATCATTGCCCTCCATATCCGTCCCATCCACGTACTTATCCAACCTTCACTTAAACGTTGCAATCGACCCGCACCCACTACTTCTGCTGGCAGCTTGTTCCACACTGTCACCACCCTCTAAGTGAAGAAGTTCTCCCTCAGGTTTCCCTTAAATGTTTCACCTTTCAGCCTTAACCTATAACCTCTAGCTCTCGTCTCACCCAACCTCAGTGGAAAAATCCTGTAACCCTGCTTGCATTAACCCTATCTAAACCCCTCATAATTTTGTTTACAAAATTTGGAAAGAAGATGCATGGGCAGATTATCTATGTTGGATGGGAGGAACATGGGCCAGAATACGTGGAAATTCTGTGCCATTATCTCTTTACCAGATTCTATCGGAAAGTTTCTGACACTACATGTGATAATGAGCTTAAACCCCTGGCATGGGATTCAACACTATAGCTTTCCAAAAAAGTGATGGAAGTTCTCCAATTCACCAAAAGTGACCTGAGTTCAATTGTTGCCGCTGTCTCTAAGGAGTTTGTACATTCTCCCCATTCTCCTCCAGATGCTCTGGTTTCCTCCCATATTCCAAAAGTCATTTGATGACATGGGTGTAAAAGGGAGGCATTGGCTCATTGGGCTAGAGAGACCTGTAACCGTGCTGTATTTCTAAATAGATAAATAAATAAATAAACAGAGAAAACAGGTTCTATGAATGAACTAAACATTTTCAATTCACAAATTTCTTTGATTAAATTGATTCTACCTGCGAGTACTTTCCCTTCTATAATGTGCAAATGCTCCTTGAGATCATTCAGAAATCCATGTGCCTTTGGTGCATGGACTGATTCTCTGATTGATTGGGCTCATCCAGAAAAAAGTCCTTCAGTTTATTCCTTAAACCTGATCATCAGTTACTAACACATCTGATTAATTTAGCCCAGAAGCTGTTGTCTTTATTACTCCAAGATTCAAGCCCTGGCTCCTAAAAATAAATAAAATAAATTCAATTGGGCCTCAATTTTAAGTTCACATATCAAGGCACTTTGTTGCTTGCTTGCCTTGTTTTTCTGTTTGTAATTGCCCGATAACTTACAAATTTCATGTTTTTGTTCAGAGGATCAATCAGATTATATTTAATTTGTTTTTGTTAGGATGCCTACACTGCACACCAGCCAGTGTTGGGCCAATAAATTTAATTTTTCAATCATCGATTTTTATGTTTTATTATGAATTGTATCAGTATGAGAACTCCCAGCAATGGAGAGCTGGTAGCTGAGTTACTAACATCTTCCAACCCTCTTTCTACATGTAGTTTTTCCAATATTGCTTCTTACAAGTTCAGAGTTGATCACGAGCATTATCGAAGCATTATGGGTTGGAAGATATTATAGAGATAAGGAGGGCCAATTCAGAAGGGCTCCAAAAACAAAGCTAAGAATTTTTAAATCTCGCTTTTTTAGTAAACTAATAGGGAATCAGTACTGAGTACAGGCATGATAGAGATGGGCTTAGAGAGAAGGAGAGTTGTGTTTTTGATTAGGCAAAGTTAGGGAGAAGCCTAGTAAGTGCCATTACACAGAAGGCGCAGCAGCACCTCTAACGTTCTTAGAAGTTTGCACAAATTTGGCATGTCATTTAAAACTTTCTATAGATGCACAGTGGAGAGTATCCTGAGTGGTTGCATCACAACCTGGTATGGAGACACCAGTGCCCAGGAATGGGAAAGGCTACAAAAAGTGATGGATGCAGCTCAGTTCATCAGAGGCAAAACCCTCCCCGCCTTTGAGCACATCTACAGGGACCTCTGCCACAAGAAAGCAGCGTCCATCATCAGGGATCTCCCACCATCCAGACCATGTTCTCTTCTCACTGCTATCATTGAGAAGGAGGTACAGAAGCCTTAGGTTCCACACCACCAGGTTCAGAAACAGTTATTACCCTCAGTGATCAGGCTCCTTATTGAGTATGGATAACTTCACTCATCTCAACACTGGACTGATTCCACAACCCATGGACTCACTTTCAAGGACTCTTCATCTCATATCCTCATTCTTTCTTTCCTTCTTGTTTTCTTTCTTTCTTTATTTTTGTATTTGCACAGATTGTTTTCTTTAGTACATTGGTTGTTTGTCTGTCTTTATTTATGTGTGTCTTTCATTGATTCTATTATATTTCTTTGTCTACTGTGAATGCCTGAAAAAAAATCTCAGGGTAGTATATGGTGACATATATGTATTTGGATAATACATTTACTTTGAACTTTGACGTACTTGGGGAATCGTCCGCTGGAGCTACATTTGTGGAATTCAGAAATAAGAAAGGGGTGATCACTCTGATGGAATTGTATTTTACGCCCCCCCCACCCCTCCCCAATAGTTTACAGGAATTACAGGAGCAAATATATAGGGAGATCACAGGCAGCTGTAAGAACAATAGAGCTACAATAGTAGTTGACTTCAATTTCCTCACCTTGACTGTGTCTGCCTTAGTGCACAAAGCATGTCAATATTCATTGTTATAATGAATTGTATCAGTATGGGAGCTCCCAGTAATGCTGTGATCCAAGTGTTATTTCCAGCTTCTAACCACCTTTTATACATATAATGTTTTTCCAATATTGCCTCTTAAAAGAAAGGATAATATTCCTTGCAGAAAAAAAACCTGAAAATGCACAGCAGGTCAGACAAAGAGGCAATTGGGCAAAAGTGGCTCACAGCTTGTCTGAAAGTTCCTTCAACAGAGATAAGCATCATTACTGAGTCCAGTATTAACTGCTCATCCTTAATAGTACTGTAGAGGTGGTGACAGCTGCTTTTCGAACTGCTGGTAATTATTTGTGGAAGTATTTCCTCGGTATGATCTTGTTACAAGATTCCAGCAACTAAGATAGAATATTGTCCCAGAGTAGTACAGCAGTACTGTATCCTCTCACTTTAAGCCTATGCCTTCTAGTTTATAGTACCCTTTCCCTGAAAAATACTGTATGCATAAAATCTCATGATTTTATATATTAAGTCTCCACCTGCTCAACTTCTCCCTACGACTCAGGCCCTTAAGTCCTAAATCTGTTTTGCATTCTTTCCAGCTAAACGACTCTTTTCTACAACAGGCTGGACAAACTGCATACAAAACTCCCAAATGCGTTCTCACCAACATCTTGTACAATTCAATATACTGTCGCAACTCCTGAACTTGATGCCCTGACTGATGAAGGCCGGCCAAAGTGCTCCAACTGCACATTCATCTCTTCCTTCACTGCCACTCAGGGACCCAAACAGTCTTTCTAGGTGAGGCAACACTTCACCAGTGAATCTGGTGAGGATGATAATTGTGTCCGGTGCACCAGGTGCGGCCTTCTCTACATTGGTAAATTGGGGACCGCCTCTCTGAGCGCACCCGTTTCACCTACTAAAAGCAAAACTTCCTGGTGGCCAAAACATTTTAATTCTGATTGCCATTTCCATGCTGACATGGCCTCCTTTTGTGCACAATGAGGCCATCCTCAGGGCAGAGGAGCAACACCTTATATTCTGTCTGGGTAGCCTTCAACCTAATGGCATGAATATCGATTTCTCCTTATGGTTAAAAAAAAGTCCCCCTCCCCCCTTTGTTTCCCAACTCTGGCCCCTTACCTCTTTTTGTTTGCCTATCATCTCCCCTGGTGCCCCTCCTCCCTCCCTTTCTCGTATAGTACACTTTCCTCTCCTGTCAGATTCCTTCCTCTCCAGGCCTTTCCTATCCACCTTCTAGCTATCTTCCTTCCCCTCCTCCTACCTTATCATGGCAATTTCCCCTTCCTTTCCAGTCTCGAAGAAGGGGCTCGGCCCAAAATGTCGACTGTTTGTTCATTTCCAAAGATCCTGCCTGACCTGCTGAGTTCCTCCAGCAGTTTGTGTATGTTGCAGTGTACCAAAAGCCTTCTTCAACACAGTTTTCAATATTGTGAGACACGATAGAGGGTGACTTAGAAATGAACGGGGCAGTGGTTTTGTTTCTGGTCTCCCTGGATGGCACATCCAGAAAATGATAGTGGAATCTTCACTTACACAATGATATCTACGTTTTACAACAAACTATACCAGTTTCAGGAACAGTAATTACCCTGCAAACATCAAAACCAGCTCCTAAACCAGTGTAGGTAACTTCACTTACCACAACCCTGAACTGACTCACTTTCAACAACTCTTTACAACTTATATTCCCTTTTTTATTTGCACAATTTGTCTTCTTTGCTCATGGGTTGTTGTCAGTCTTTAGTAATGTATAGTTTTTCTTGAATTCTATTGTCTTTATTTTCCTGCAAAAGTCTGCAAGAAAATGAATCTCAAGGTAGTGTATGGTAATATATACAGTATGTGAATAGATAATAAATCTTACTTTGATTTTGACTGCCAACTCTCAATAAGTGACAGCGAGCAGAAGTATATTCTCTAACAGCAGCAGAACACGTCATTGCTGGAAGAAAGCATTGAGAAAAAAGAACATTTCACAGGAGCGATCCTTGTGTTCAGTAAGGATCCTAATGGATGTGGTGAAATGCAAACAGGCCATGCAGAATCAGAATCAGGTTTAATATCACTGGCATATATCGTGAAATTCGTCATTACGCGGCAGCGGTAGATAGCAATACATAATAATAAAAACTGTAAATTGCAGTAAAATATATGAAAAATGTTAAATAAGTAGTGTAAAAACAGAAAAAAAGTAAGGGAGTGTTCATGAGTTCAATGGCTAGTGGAAATCTGATGGCAGAGGGGAAAGAACTATTCCTGAATCATTTAGTATGTGCCTTCTGGCTCCTGTATCTCCTACCCGATGGTAGCAACGAGAAGAGGGCATGTCTTGAGTGATGGGGTTTCTTAATGATGTCCTGCATGCTGGGGAGACTAGTGCCCATGATGGAGCTGACTGAGCTTACAACTTTCCGCGGCTTATTTTAATCCTGTGCAGCGCCGCCCCCCCCACCCCCATACCAGACAGTTAGCATGCATTCCATGGTACATCTGCAGAAACTTGAGTGTCTTTTGTGACATACCAAATCTCCTCAAAGTCCAGATGAAATATAGCCACTGTTGTGCCTTTTTTGTAACTGTATCAATATGTTGGGCTTATATCCTCAGAGGTGTTTGCACTCAGGAACTTGAAATTAGTCACCCTTTCCACTTCTGCTATCTCGATGAAGACTGGTGTGTTTTCCCTCGTTTTACTCTTTCTGAAGTCCAGAATCAATTCTTTTGTCTTACTGAATTGCTCCTTAATGAATCTTCCTGTTCTTTAGATGTTTTTTCAACAACCCCCAATCACAAAGCAGCAAATTAACTTCGTTGGACAAGGGTCTAGGCCTGAATTGTCGACTGTTTACTCTTTTCCATAGATGCTGCCTGGCCTGCTGATTTCCTCCAGCATTTCGCTTGTGTTCACTGGACACTTTATTAGATTCCCAGTCAAAGGCAATGGGTGTGATTTTCATCTTAAATGCATTAGCGTTAAACTTTCCTGAACAAAGCTCTTATTTCAATTTCATTCTAGGAAATAAAACCCAGCAAAGGAAGAAATAAAACTCAAAGAATTTACTGAGTTTATCATTAACTGAACCTTCTACATCCTCACACCTTGCTTCCTGTACAGCCAGTCCTGAAATGTATTTGCCATTTGTAAAAACATTCAAAGGACAGGAGTGAGGTTGATTGGCTGGTTGAGTGGCATTACAAAAACAACCTTTTGCATTCAATGCCAGTAATTCTAAGGAATTGATTGTGGACTTCGGGAAGGGGATTTGAGGGAACACACATTGAGGGACCAGCAGTGGAAAATTTTGGGTGTCAACATCTCTGAAAATCTATCTCGGACCCAAAGTATTGTGGCTATATTTCATTAGGAGCTTGAGGAGACTCAGTATGTCATGAATGACTCTTGTAAATTTCTACATATGTACCATGCAGAGTGGTTGCACCACTGTCTGGTATGGATGGGCCACTGCACAGGACAGGAAAAAGCTGTACAAAGTTGTATACTCAACCATCTCCATCATGGGCGCCAGCTTCCCCAATGCCGAGGACATCTTCAAAAGGCAGCATCCATCATTAAGGATGCCCATCACCCAGGACATGTCCTCTACTCATTGCTACATTCAAGGAGGAGATACAGGAGCCTGCAGGCACATACCTAACATGTTAGGAGTTTAAAAGAAGTGTGCATGGACAGTCAATACAATTTGCACACCACAGTTTCTGTGGAGACATTTAATCATGCATAATTAGGCACCTGCAAGGCCCAATAAAAATTATTTAGGTTTAAGTGCAGAAGCCATTGTGGGAGTAACCATTGTGTGGGTGGGCCAGTGTTGGAATGGGGAGTTGAGGCTGAGGCGAGGCTTCTATGGGGGAGAGCTGGAGGCCGTACGTAGATTTTTCTCATTATTTATTCTTCCTTATTGCATGCTTAGAGCAGTGGGGATGCCAGACAGGAAACCGGAATGCTCATCTTGCAGGATGTGGGAAGGTAGGGAGGCCTCCAGTGTCCCTGACCACCACAGCTGCAAGAAGTGCATCCAGCAGCAGCTTCTAGCAGACTGTGGTAAGGAGTTGGAGCTGGAACTGGATGAACTCTGGGTCATTTGGGAGGCTGAGGGGTTGATAGAAAGGATTTATACGGAGGTAGTTACACCCAAGGTGCAGGACACGGATAACTGGGTGACCGTCAGGAGGAGGAAAGGGGATAGGCATCCAGTGCAGAGTACCCTTGTTGCTGTTCCCCTCAACAACAGGTATGCCACTTTGGATACTGTTGAGGGGATGACCTAGCAGAGGAAAGCCACAGTGGTCAGGTTTCTGGTACTGAGTCTGGCTCTGTGGCTCAGAAGGGAAAGGGGGTGGAGAGGCGAGCAGTAGGGATAGGGGATTCATTGGTTAGGGGAACAGAAAGGAGGTTCTGTAGATCAGAATGAGATTCCCACATGCTTTGTTGCCTCACAGGCAGTAGGGTCAGGGACATCTCGGATCGAGAAAACAGCGTTCTAAATTGGAAGGATGAGCAGCCAGAGGTCGTGGCCCACATCAGTACCAATGACATGGGTAGGAGGGATGATGAGGTCCTGCAAAGTGAGTTCAGGGAATTAGGTGCTAAGTTAAGGAATGGGACCTCTAGGGTTGTGATCTCAGGATTGTGACAGTGTAAACCCCCAGTGCCCAGGACAAGCCCTCTTCTGGTTGTTACCTTCAGAAAGGAGGTACAGAAGGCTGAAGGCACACACTCAATGATTCAGGAACAGCTTCTATATATAGACAGTGATTCACAGTTTTTTTTCTTTATACTATCATTGTACTGCTGCTGCAAGGTTAACAAATTTCCGGCCTGATTCCGAGGAATGGCTTTTAAATTCAGAAGTGTGAATAGTAGACTCGTGGTTGTGCTGAATGTTGTGATCTTCTCTAGCACACTAAAAACCTACTTGGTCTTTCATCTTAAGAGTGCGATACAGTTTACCCCATGTTCCGGCTCTTTCCACAGAGCTCTGCATCTTTTCCCTTTTCAATTGATGTCCAATTCCTGAGAGAATTCCAAACAAGAGAGCTTTTGGCACATTGGCCTTGATAATTCAGACCATTAAGTGTAGGAGTTGGCATGTTTTGTTGAAGTTGTATAAAATGTTGGTGAGGCCAAATTTGGAGTAATGTGTGGAATCCTGGTCTCCTACCTTCAGGAAAAATGTAAATAAGATTGAAGGAATACAGTAAAAATGTACAACAATGTTACCTGGACTTGAGGACCTGAGTTAAATGTTTATTCCCTGAGCCATAGGAGATTTGATAGAGGTACACAAAATTATGAGGGGTATAGATAGGGTAAATGCAGGCAGATATTTTCCCACTGAGTTTGGGTGAGACGAGTACCACAGGTCATGTCTTAAGGCTGAATGGTGAAATATTTAAGAAGAACCTGAGGGAGAGCTTCTTCACTTGGAGGGTGGAGTGAATGTGGATCAAGCTGCCAGTGGAAGTGGTGGATTCATGTTTGATTGCAACACAAGAGAACTTTGGATAAGTACATATATGCCAAGTATATGGAGGGCTTCAGTCCAGGTGTGGATCGATGGCACAAGGCACAATAATATTTCAGCATGGACTGGATGGGCCAAAAGGCCTGTTTCTGTGCAGTTGTGCTCTATGATTCTAAATGTTATATAACAAATAAAAAATCTCCATACAGTATCTCAGCTCTGGTTTTTATTTTGGCAATTAACTTAAACCTAAGTTCTCAGGTTACTGATTTCTACTAGTGGAAGCACTTTCTTCCCATCAATCAAAAAAAAGTCATGTTAAAATCATTAAACCATTGCATCATGTAATTTTAATACTTTCCTTTTCTTGTAGATTTGCAGGAGGAACGGGAGTACATGGAAATGCTTGGCGTATGATGCAGCCAGAGTATAACCGAAGAGTCCCTGGAGTACGATGGAGGATTATCTTGGATGAAAATATAGTATTCTGTTCAATGCTGTATTTCCACCTTAGTTATTTGCTTAGATATCCTACATGCATAAAAATGCGAAAATCAATTTGCTGTAAATAAGATATGTTCATCTTTACAAGTTGTAGAATTCACTAATATAGAACTATTTACTGTAGTCTCTTCTTGCCTGTTCTGTTCTCAAATAGATGCTTCTTAGAAGGAGGTCATTTGGCCTATTGTGCTGTATTGGCTTTTTCAAAGAGCCATCCAATTTGTTCAGGTGGTCTGGCTGGGTCTGGCTGGTTCTGGCTGCACTGAATAGAAATAAATTCTAAAGTCAAAACTATACTTCATGTCCTATTTTTCAGATAGTTAGTATCTGGAATAAAAACTTTGTCTTTGAGTAAGATTTTAATAAAGTATTGAATTTTATTGTTTTTTTATTGGGGGTAATCATAACTTAAATAAGGCTTAAATATTTTTAGTCAAATATTTTGTGGAACTATGTGTCTGATCCTCTCCAACCAGGTTTTGGTCCCACCACACTACTAAAGTGACCCTTACCAAAATAACAAATGACGTGTCTAAAACTAAGGAAGTCCATTCTTGCCTCAGTATTCACACATTACAAAAATGTAATCACACCTTCACATCCTCCCTACCCACCCACTCAGACATACAGACAGTCCTCCAGCTCTACGACAGGCCACCTCCGGGCCTCCAACCTCACAGACTTGCAGACTCAGGGCTTCGACCGTCGACCCTAACAGAAGAGGTAATTGTTTGCAAGGACTGAGGGGATTTTCAAATCAAACAGTGATGATGATAATTTTGAAGGAGAGTGGGACACTGTCTGAGGAAGTCACTGTAAAGTTAGGCAATTTAGAGATCAGAAGCTCACACTGCTACTCAGCAAAATGGAGACAAGACTGTGACCTTATTTACTCACCTCAGCCTCAACATATGCACGAAAGATCTGCACATGGTACAAACTAGTCACTGTTTTTTTAAGGGAAAATGGACAGTGTTCTACAATAATACTTAACAATGAGGTTACACAGCAATTTCAGTTAACTCAGGGGAGAATCCTACAGAAAGTAGTGGATACCAGCCCAGTCCCTCATGGGTAAAGCCTTCCCCACCAGTGAGCACAAATACACAGAGCACTGTAGTGGGAAGAGAGCATCTATGTCAGAGACCCCCATTATCCAGGTCATGCTCTCTGCTTATTGCTACAATGAGGAAGGTACAAGAGCCTCAGGACTCACACCACCAGGTTCAGGAACAGTTATTACCCCTCAACCATCAGGCTCTTGAACCAGAGGGGATAACTTCACTCGCCCCATCATTGAAATGTTTCTACAAACTATGGACTCACTTTCAAGGACTCTTCTCTCATGTTCTTAATATGTATTGCTTATTATTATTATTATTATTTTTATTATTACTTATTTTCTTTCTTTTTGTATTTGCACAGTTTGTTACCTTTTGTCAACCCTGTTGGTACAGTTTTACATTGTGGTTATTGGATTTATTGAGTATGCCTTCAAAAAATGAATCTCAGAGCTGTATAAAGTGACATATATATACTTTGATAATAAATTTACTTTGAACTTTGAACTTTGGACAGGAATGAAGTCAAGTGAAAGGTATGTAGTGGGAATAATGTTGAGTGAATGGGAGGGTCTCCTGGAAAAGGGGAGCTGAATGAGTTCAGGACAGGTGTTGGGGAGGTGGGAGGAACAACAGTAAAATGTTGGCCTAATGGCCTGGGGTGAAGGGAAGAGGCAGACAATGCTCTTAACATTTGTGACAAAGAAGTCCTTTAGCTCACTGCACATCATTAGAGGAACTGGGGTTTGATAAGTTTGAGAAGAGGCTTGCTAACTTTATTCAAAAGGAAAAGAGAACTTAACCCAGTGGTAAATGGATCAGTTATGGTCCGGTGTCATGAAATTGCACCATTGATTGACATCAATGTGCTGCCAGTCTGTGACAGAGTACGCGTAGCCTGAGACATGTTTATATTGGAACCTGGGTGTCTCATTAAGCGCCCAGGCGGTTAATGTGATGTCATGCAATTTGCTGGCCAAACCTTTCATGGTTTATCACATTAGAAAACACAATAAACTTTGGACCAAAATACTTTCACATGCCCACTTGTTCACTCATGTTGATTTAATCAGCACTGATTTGATTGTGTGCATGCTTTTTTAGTATCCTAATAGATTAAGTAGGGATGATGATCTATTTAGACCTAGTGCTTAGCTTTCAGACTTTCTTATGTTTAACACTTGGACTTTGGCAATGGATTATCAGTCAGAAAATCCTGTAAATGTGTCTTGGACAATGAATGATAGTGAAGTGCAGAGATTATTGCTTTGAGATTCATATTCCTCCACTGGACACAGGTACAGGGAAATATTCATTTATTATTGTAGTTTATCACCCACTAACAAAATTGGGAGAGTTTAAAAGCATGCAATTGCTGACAATGTGATCTTGCTACAAACACTAAGAACTACACCGTGTCATGCTGCATTTCTGAAGCAATCATCTCTTAATAAAGTACAAGTAGGCAGTGAGTCATATAACCTGCAAATTCAGAACTTTGAAGCAAATGTTTATCTCCTATTCTCTTATGACAAAGATGGCCCAATGTTTTTCTACTAGTTCTAAGATCAATCCCTTGCTCGACTTGCACTTTGTGGCCACTCTTATCAGGTACCTCTTGTACCTAATAAAGTGGCCACTGATTATATGTTTGTGGTCTTCTGCTGCTGTAGCCCATCCACTTCAAGGTTTGACATGTTGTGCATTCAGAGATGCTCTTCTGCACACCACTGTTGTAATGTGTGGTTATTTGAGTTAACACTAGTTTAAAGCAGTCTGGCCATTCTCCCATAACTTTCTCATTAACAAAGTGTTTTCGCCCACAGAACTGGATGTTTCTTTGTTTCTCGCACCATTCTCTATAAACTCTGTTGTTCAGGAAAATCCCAGGAGATCAGCAGTTTCTGAGATACTCAAACCTCCCTGTCTGGCACCAACAATCATTCCACAGTCAAGGTCACTTAACTAACATTTCTTCCCTATTCTGATGTTTGATTTGAACAACAACTGAACCTCTTGGCCAGGTCTGCATGCTTTTATGCATTGAGTCTCTGCCAGATGATTGGCTGATTCAATATTTGCATTAACGAGCAGGAGTACAAGTGCACCTAATAAAGTGGCCACTGAGTGTACATTTAAAGAAGTCATCTCTTGATAAAGTACAAGCAGGCAGTGAGTCATTTAACCTGTAATTTCAGAGTTTTGAAGCAAACGTTTCTTTCATATTCTCTTATGACATTGAATGAGGCCATTTGCCTCAATGAGTTTCTGCTAGATCTCAGATCAATCCCTTCACCCACTTTATTTCCCAGTGACCTATTTTCTCATGCTCTATCAGCATGATCAGCATCTTTTGGTGTAAGATGGCGCTGGTGAATCTCAGCGACTTCTGGCTGGTGGCTTACGAAACAGGGAAACAACTAAATACTTTGTTACTGACTATTTTTCTGGCAAACGACCATTGCAAACAATAGTCTGTAACCTCCCTTGAACTTGGAGACAACGCAAAGTGGCAAAACCGAGGTGAGGCAATGGGCCCTTCGCCAAGAGCGAGGAAGACCCGAGGTTCGATTGATTTAAGTGGCAGGCTGAATCGGAAAGGTTGGGTGCAGGCCGAATCGAGGTGACAGGGTCCAGGCCCAGCGCACACTGAAGCAACTGAACCCGATGTTTGTTCGATGAACTAGGTGCTGGGCCAGACTGAAATAGTCGGGGTGTCAGGGCCTAAGGTGAGGGTCAGCAGGATCATCTCGCTGCTTGGCTCTGCGCAGAACTAAGGGTCTGTGAACTTCAGTTCAGAACGCTATTTGCTTGTGTTTATTGTTTGCCTGATTTGTGTTTTTTTTCCCCTCTGCACACTTATTGTTTTGTTTTATGGCTGCCTGTTAGGAGACAAATCTCAAGGTTGTATACTGTATACATACTTTGAGAATAAATGTACAGTACTTTGAACCTTGTCTACGGAATTTGGGAGGAAACCGGGGCACCTAGAGGAAACCTACACAGTCATGGGAGGAACCTATAAACTCAATGCAGAGAGCATTCTTCCTCTCAGCCCCAATCGCCTTCTTTCCCTCTGTACCCCTTCATGCCCTGACCAATCAAGAATCTATCAACCCCTTCCTTAAATATGCATAAAGACATGCCCACAGCTGCCTGTGGTAAAGAATTCCACATATTCACCACTCGCTGGCTAAAGAAATTCCTCCTCATCTCCATTCTAAAAGGATTTATTCTGAGGCTATGCCCTTTGGTCTTAGGCATTCCCACCATTGGAAACATCTTCTCCACATCCACTCTATCAAGGCCTTTCACCATTCAATAGGTTTCAGCTAGATCACCCTTCATTTTTCTGAATTCCAGTGAATACAGGCCCAGAGCCATCAAACATCATATGACAAGCTGTTCAACCCTGGAATCATTTTTGTCAAGCTCCTTTGAACCCTCTGCAGTTTCATCACATCATTTCTGAGATAAGGGCCCAAAACTGCTCACAATACTCTAAGTGAGGCCTCACCAGGGCTTTATGAAGTCTCAACATTGCATCCTTACTTTTACATCCTAGTCCTCTTGAAATGAATGCTAACATTACATTTGCCTTCCTCACCATAGACTCAACCTGCAAATTAACATTTAGAGAATCCTGCACAAGGACTCCCAAATCCCTTTGCACCTCAGACTTTTGTATTTTTTCTTCGTTTAGAAAATAGCCAACTCTTCCATTTTTCCTATCAAAGTGTATGACCATATTCTTCCCAACACTGTATTCCATCTGCCACTTCTTTGCCCATTCTCCTCATCTGTCTTAAGTCCTTCTGTAGCCTCTCTACCTCCTGAAAACTACCTTCCCCTCCACCTATCTGCATATCATCTGCAAACTTCACAACAAAGCTATCAATTCCACCATCCAAATCATTGACAAATAACAAAAAAGAATCTGTCCCAACACAGACCCCTGTGGAATACTACTAGTCACCAGTAGCCAACCAGAAAGGGCTCCCTTTATTCCCACTCTTTTCCTCCTGCCAATCAGCCACCGCTTTATCCACGCTAGAATCTTTCCTCAAATACCATGGGTTCATAGCTTGTTAAGCATGCTTCATACAGTGCCTATAAAAAGTATTCACCCCCCGGGAAGTTTTTATATTTTATTGCTTTGCAACATTGAAGCACAGTGGATTTAATTTGGCTTTTTTGACTCTGGTTAAAAGAAAAGATTCTTTCGTGTCAAAGTGAATACAGATTAGTCCAAATTTATTGCAATTATTAAACACAAAATAATTGATAGTGTAAGCATTCACCCCTTTCAAGTCAATATTTAGTAGGTGTGCCTTTGGCAGCAATTACAGCCTTGAGTCTGTGTGGATAGGCCTGTATCAGCTTTGCACATCTGGACACTCCAATTTTTCCCCCATTCTTCTTTACAAAACTGTTCAAGCTCTGTCAGATTGCATGGAGATTGTGAGTGAACAGTCCTTTTCAAGTCCAGCCACAAATTCTCAATTAAATTGAGGTCTTGACTCTGACTTAGCCACTCCAGAACATTAACTTTGTTGTTTTCATGACATTCCTGTGTAGCTTTGGCTTCAAGCTTGGGGTCATTGTTTTGCTGGAAAACAAAATCTTCTCCCAAGTTGCAGTTCTCTTGCAGGCTGCATAAGGTTTGCCTTCTCGATTTCTCTGTATTTTGCTGCATTCATTTTTCTCTCTACCTTCACAAGTCTTCCAGTGAAACATCCCCTCAGCATGATGCAGCCACCACTATGCTTCACGGTAGGTAGGGATGGTGTGTTTTTGATGATGTGTGGTGTTTTGGCTTATGCCAAACATAGCATTTAGCTTGATGGCCAAAAAGCTCAATTTTGGTTTGATCAGACCATAGAACCTACTTCCATCTGACTTCAGAGTCTCCTGCATGCCTTCTGGCAAACTCCAGCTGAGATTTCTTGTGAGTTGTTCTCAACAGTGGCTTTCACTTTGCCATTCTCCTATAAAGCTGCGACTGGTAAAGCACCCGGGCAACAGCTGCTGTATGTGCAGTTTCTCCCACCTCAGCCACTGAAGCTTGTAACTCCTCCAGAGTTATCATAGGTCCCCTGGTGGTCCTTCTTATTAGTCCCCTTCTTGCACAGTCACTCAGTTTTTGAGGACAGTCTGCTCTAGGCAGATTTACAGCTGTGCTATATTCTTTCCATTTCTAGATGATTGACTTAACTGTACTCCAAGGGATATTTTCTCGTTTCCATCATCTGACCTGTGCTTTTCAATAACCTCTTCAGAGAGTTGCTTGGAGTGTTCTTTTGTTTTCATGTTGTAGTTTTTACCAGGATACTGACTCACCAGCAGTTGCACCTTTCAGATACAGGTATATTTTTTCTACAATCAGTTGAAACACCTTGACTGCCCACAGGTTTATATATGGCTAGGACACTTTAACTAACTATATCACTTCTAAAATCAGTTGGTTGCACCAGTGAAGATTTGGTGTGTCATATTAAAGGGAGTGAATGCTTATGCAATCAATTATTTTGTGTTTTATATCTGTAATTAATTTAGATCACTTTGTAGAGATCTGTTTTCACTTTGATACAAGGTTTTCTGTTGATCAGTGTCAAAAAGCCAAATTAAATCCACTGTGATTCATTGTTGTAAAACAATAAAACATGAAAACTTCCAAGAAGTTGAATACTTTTTATAGGTACTTGTATGTGGCATCTCGTCAAAGGCCTTCTGAAATTTCAGGTACACAACATCAACCTATTCTCCTTTGTCTCTCCTGCTTGTTATTCCTTCAAAGAATTCTAACAGATTTGTCAGACAAGATTTTCCCTTGAGGAAACTATGCTGACTATATCCTATTTTATCGTGTGCCTCCAAGTACCCTGAAACTATGTCATTAGCAATTGACTCCAACATTTTCCCAACCACTGAGGTCATATTAACTGGCCTATAATTTCCTTTCTTCTACCTCTCTCCATTCTTGAGGAGTGGATTGACACTTGCAACTTTTCAGTCATCCAGAACCATTCCAGAATCTGGTGATTCACGAAAAACCATTACTAATGCCTCCACAATCGCTTCAGCCACCTCTTTCAGAACGCCGGTGTATACACACTCTGGTCCAGTTGACTTATCTATATTCAGACCTTTCTGTTTCTGAAGAACCTTCTCCCTAGTAATGGCAACTTCACACACTTCATGACCACTGACACCTGGAACTTGCGCCATACTGCTAGTGTCTTCCACAGTGAAGACCGATGCAAAATACTTATTCAGTTCATCCGTCATTTCCTTGTCCCCCATTACTACCACTCCAGCATCATTTTAGAGCCATTCAAAATCCACTCTCACCTCTCTTTAAAACTCTATGTGTCCGAAGAAACGTTTGGTATTCTCTTTAATATTACTGGCTAGCTTACCTTCGTATTCCATCCTTACTTTCTTAATGAGTTTTTTAGTTGCCTTCCGTTGGTGTTTGAAAGCTTCCCAATCCTCCAACTTCCCACAATTATTTCTCTATTATATGCTTTCTGTTTGGCTTTTATGTTGGCTTTGACTTCTCTTGTTAGCCACGGTTGTGTCATCTTGTCTTTAGAATACTTCTTCCTCTTTGAGATGTATATGTATATCCTGTGTCTTCCAAATTGCTTCTAGAAATTTCAGCCATTGCTGCTCTGCCGTCATCCCTGCCAATGTTCTTTTCCAATCAACTCTGGCCAACTTCTCTCTCATAGCCCTGTAATTCCCTTTACTCCTCTGTAATACTGATACATCTGACTTTAGCTTCCCCTTCTCAAATTTCAGTGTGAATTGGATCATATTATGATTACTTTTCCCCTAAGGGTTTTTTTTTACCTTAAGGTCTCTAATCAATTCTGGTTCATTGCACAATAACCAATCCCAAAAATCTGATCCCTGAGCAGGCTCAACCACGAGCTGCTCTAAAATGTCATCTTGTAGTCATTCTAGAAACTCCCCCTCTGGGAATCCAGCACCAACCTGATTTTCCCAATCTTTCTGCATATTGAAATCCCCAATGACTATTGTAACATTGCCCTTTTGGTATGCATTTTCTATCTCCCATTGTAACTTGTAGACCACATCCTTACTACTGTTTGGGGGTCTGTATATAACTCCATTCGGAGTCCTTGTTCCCTTGCAGTTCCTTAGCTCTATCCAGAAAGATTTCTGACCCTATGTCACCTCTTTCTCATGATTTGATTTCATTTTTTACCAACAGAGCAATGCCACGCCCTCTGCATTCCTGCCTGTCCTTTTGATACAACATATGTCTTTGGACATTAAGCTCCCAGCTATAAGCTTCTTTCAGCCATGATTCAGTGATGCCTAAAACATCATATATGATAATCTGTAACTGTGCTACAAGTTCATCGACCTTATTTCGTATACTGCCACATTCAATTATAACACTTTCAGTCCTATATTCACCCTTTTCGATTTTGTCTTGCTTTTACATTGCAACTCTTCCTGTTGACTGCAATTTTTCCCTATCAGCCTCTCCTTGCTAGTAATCTCACTATACACTGCTTCTATTTACACTGTTCCCATACCCACCAAATTATTTTAAACCCACCCGAACAGCTCTAGCCAGCCATTCTGCAAGGATATTGGACGCCCTCGGGTTCAGACGTAACCTGTCCCTTTAGTACAGGTCATACCTTCCTCAGAAGAGATCTCAATGATCCATAAATCTGAACCCCTGATCCCTGCACCAGTTCCTGAGCCAAGCATTCCCCTGCCAAATCACACATAAAAGTTGCTGGTGAATGCAGCAGGCCAGGCAGCATCTCTAGGAAGAGCTCCCACTTTCAAATCTCTTACTAGCCCTTCTTTCAGTTAGTCCTGACGAAGGGTCTCGGCCCAAAACGTCGACTGTACCTCTTCCTAGAGATGCTGCCTGGCCTGCTGCGTTCACCAGCAACTTTGATGTGTGTTTCTTGAAATTCCAGCATCTGCAGATTTACTCGTGTTTGCACCTGCCAAATCATCCTATTCTTACCCTCACTGGTATGTGGCATGGCAGCAATCCAGAGGTTACTACCCTGGAAGTCCTGTTTCTCAGCTTTCTTCCCAACTCCCTAAAATCTCTCTTCAGGACCTCCTCGCCTTGTCTATCTATGTCATTGGTGCCAATATGTACAAGATTTCTGGCTGCTCACCCTCACCCTTAAAAATGCCATGGACATGATCCGAGATATCCCCGATCCTGGCACCAAGAAGGCAACATACCATCCGGGTGTCCCTATCGCATCCGTAGAACCTTGTCTCTCTTCCTCTGACTAAGGAATCTCATATCAACACCGCAATCCTTTTCACCTTTACAGTGCTAACAATTGCAATTGGGATTGAATTCCCGCTGCTGTCTGTAAGGAATTTATATGTTCTCCTCGTGACTGCATGGGTTTCCTCCAGGTGCTCTGATTTCCTCCCGTATTCCAAAGATGTACCAATTAGGGTTAGTAAATTGTGGGCAAGCTATGTTGGCACTGGAAGTATGGGGGCACTTGTGGGCCGTCCCCAGTGCAATCCTTGGACTGTGTTGGCCTTTGATGCAAATGATGCCTTTCACTGTATGTTTTGATGTTTTATGTACAAATAAAGCTCAACTTTTAATCTTAATCATGTTCACATGCTCTGTTTCCTGTGCCCCTTTTAAACTTACCAGGACTCTGTTTTCTGCAGTCTTTTTAAAGTCCATGGGTTTGGTTTCCTGCTCTGCCTTCACACGCAGTCTCGCTCACTGTGAAATTTATTACACAGGTGTTTAACATCTAAAAAGAGACATTGAACACAGAACATAGAAACCTACAGCACATTACAGACCCTTTGGTCCATAATGTTGTACCGACCATGTAACCTACTCTAGAAACAGCCTAGAATTTCCCTACCACATAGCCCCCTATTTTTCTAAGCTCCATGTTCCTACCTAAGAGGCTCTTAAAAGACCCTGTTGTACCCGCCTCCACCACTGTTGCTGGCAGTGCATTCCATGCACTCACTACTCTGTGTGAAAAACTTACCCTGACATCTCTGTACCTACTTCCAAGCACCTTAAAACTATGTCTCCTCATGTTAGCCATTTCAGCCCTGGGAAAAAGCCTCTGGCTATCTACACGATTAAATGTGCTGGTGTATTAATGGGAGTAACATCCAATTGTCCAGAAAATCCTCCTGTCTAGCATCACCAAAGCGTGCTGGGCTGTTGAAGTTTGACATACGTTCTGATTAAAATTTGCTCTTTGGGTCATTCATCTGCTTCAGTGATGGAGTCTTACAGCCCAGAAGCAGGCCTTACATCCCACCATGTCCATTCTGACCTTTCTGTCCATCCATACTAACCCCATTTGCCCACATTAGGACACTTTTCCTGTGCAAACGTCTATCTAAATGAGTCTTAAATGTAGTGATTGTTTACCCGACTTCCTTTAGAACACAGAACAACTCAGCACAGTACAGGCCTTTTGGCCTGCAATGTTGTGCCAACACTTCACCCTACTCCAAGATCAATTTAACCATTCCCAGCCACATACCCCTTCACGTTTTTATAATCCATCTGCCTATGTAAGAGTTTCTTAAATGCCCTTAGCACCATCCCACCAGTCTCCCTCTAAAGAACTTACCTCTGACATCCCCCCAATACCTTAAATACCTCCAATCACAAATGATGCCCTTTGTATTAACTATTTCCACCCTGGGAAATAGTCTCTGGATATCCACTCAGTCTGTGCCTCTTATCATGAGGGTGCGGCCACTCTTTGTGTAGAAAGCTTACCGATCAGATCCTATGGAACTTCTTCGTCTCACCTTAAACCTACGCCCTCTTGTTTTTTATACCATTACCCACGGGAAAAAGATTTTGACAATCTACCCTATTTATGGCTCTCATAATTTTATCAGGTCACTTCCCTTCAGCCATTTGGTTGTTGAATCAACCAGCACAACCGTAATCAGTACAGTTTAACAACACTATGACAACTTTGATCACTTTACACTAAAAAGGACCGTTGTAATTGATGCAAGCACGAGGAATTCTGCAGATACTGGAAATTCAAGCAATGCACATCAAAGTTGCTGGTGAACGCAGCAGGCCAGGCAGCATCTCTAGGAAGAGGTACTTCCTAGAGATGCCGCCTGGCCTGCTGCGTTCACCAGCAACTTTGATGTGTACTGTTGTAATTGAGTCTTTCTCTTAAAAATTACAGTACTGTGCAAAAGTCTTCGGCACAAATATATAGCTAGGGCGCCTAAAACTTTTGCACAGCATTATTTTTGTCAACTTGAAGCAGAGAGCGAGTTTGTAAATCTGGCGGGTGCAAACGGTGTTGGGAATATCAAAGGGTGTTGGTGGAGCACCGCGGAAGGGATATAGGGCAGGTGGCAGAGAAGGAGTGCCAGGGGCAGGGGTTGGCACAGGTGCAGACACACCCTGCCCTGAGATGCCAGGCAAAGTCATTTGATTCCAAACAATTGGTTTATTGACCATTACAGAATGTCTCTCTGGTGCTTCCTGCTGTCTCCCCTCTCCCTGCCCCCGTCCCATTCCCAGTCCACAATAGAGACCCATATCAGAATCAGATTTATCATCACTCACATATGTCATGAAATTTGTTTTATATTAGCAGCAGCAGTGCCGTGAAATACATAAAATTACTACAGTACTGTGAAAAAATTTTAGGCACACTAACTATATATATGTGCCTAAGAATTTTGCACAGTACTATATATATAGTTATGTTTAATTTATGTTTTTCTTATGAATGCTATGAATTCAAGCATTCTAACTGGCTGCATCATGGTCTGGTATGGGGGGGAAGGTGTTGGGGGCACTGCATAGGATCAAAATATGCTGCAGAGAGTTGTAAACTCTGTCAGCTCTATCATGGGCACTAGACTCCCCAACATCCAGGACATCGTTAAGGTGTGATGCTTCTAGACAGTGGCACCCAACATTAAGGACCCCCACCACACAGGACGTGCCCTATTCTCATTGCTACCATCAGGAAGGAGGGACAGAAGCCTGAAGTCACACACTCAATGATTCAGGAATAACTTCTTCCCCTCTGCCATCTGATTTCTGAATGGATATTGAACCCATAAACACTATCTCATTACTTTTGTTTTCTCTTTTTGCACTATTATTTAATTTAACTTTTAAAATATATAATATATATTTTTCTGTAATTTACAGTTTTTTATTGTTATGTATTATAGTACGCATAACCAGGACTTGTGATATGCACCAGCTGCTCATATAACCATTCATCACCTGCTCCATGGGTTCATGTGACCCAGATCGGGGGGGGGCGGGGGGCTAACAACAAATTTCACAGCACAGGCTGGTAACTTAAACCTGTTTCTGATTCTGATTCTGAAGTAGTGGATACTGCCCAGTCCATCATGGCTAAAACACTTCCCACCTTTGAGCACATCGACATGGAGCGTTGTTGCAGGAAAGCAGCAGCCATCATCAGGGACACCCACCACCCAGGTCATGCTCTCTTCTTGCTGCCGCCATCAGGAAGAAGGTAGAGGAGCCTCAGGACTCACACCACCACGTTCAGGAACAGTTATCATCCCTCAGTTATCAGACTCTTGAACCAAAGGGGATAACTTCACTCAAATTCACTTGCCTCTTCATTGAAATGTTTGCACAATCTATGGACTCACTTCGAAGCATTCTTCATCTCATGTTCTTGATATTTATTGCTTGTTTATTTATTTATTTATTATTTATTTATCTATCTATCTATTTCTTTCTTTCTTTTGTTCATTTTGTATTTGTACAGTTTATTGTACTTTGCTACCAGATGAATGTCCAAGTTGGTGCGGTCTTTCATTGATCCTATTCTGGTTATTATTCTACTATGGATTTATTGAGTATGCCTGCAAGAAAATGAGTCTCAGTGTTGTATATGGTGATGTATATTATATACTTTGATAATGAATTTACTCTGAACTTCGACTTATTATTTGCTGCATTTCCCATCTAAAATACTGTTCATGCCAAATGATTTAGGCTTAATGTCAGAATTCTTGCCTTACTGTTACTGTGTGATTATGCAATCCATTAATGCTGATGTCTTACACCGGCCAAAGTTCTTAATGTATTTTTAGAACTAGCCTCAGCTGTCTTACCTGCATGCTCAGAGGTTAAATCCTTTAAGATGGCGAGGAGGAGGTGTACAAGAGTCAGATAGCTTGTCTGGTTGAGAGGTGTTGTAGCAACGGCCTTGCGTTCAATGTCAGTAAGACCAAGGAACTGATTGTGTCCTTCAGTAAGGGGAAGTCGGCAACAACACATACCAGTCCACACCGGGTGGTCAGCGGTGGAAGACATGAGTAGCTCCGTGTTGTTGGGGGTCTACATCTCAGAGAAACTATCCTGGTCTCAACACATTGATGCAATCTGAAGAAGGCACACCAGCCATTTGACTTAATTCGGAATTTGAGGAGATTTCGTATGTCACCGAAGACTCTCACAAATTTATACACCTACAGTATACGGTGGAGAACATTCTGACTGGTTACATCACTGCTTGTTGTGGAGATTCCAAAGCAGAAGATCAAAGGAAGTTGCAAAGGGTTGTAAACTTAACCAGCTGCACCATGGGCACAAGTCTCCCCACCATTGAAGACATCACCTAAAGATGGTACTTCAAGAAGGCAGCATATATCATCAAGGACTCTCAGTATCCATAGCAACACACTCAAAATGCTGGAGGAACTCCGCAGGTCAGGCACCATCTGTGGAAATGGAAAGAGTCGACGGTTCAGCCCAGGGCCCTTCTTCAGGACTGGAGAGGAGGTGTCAGAATGACTATCCATTACTACTATCAGGGAGGAGGTACAGGAATCTGAAGACCCAAACTTAATGATTTAGGAACAGTTTTTTCCCCTCACTATCGGATTTCTGAATGGTCCTTGAAACCATGCACACAACATTGCTATTCCTCTTTTGCATTATTTATTTATTTATTTGCTTATTATTTATTTATTTGTAACTTGTAGTAATTTTGTACGTCTTGCACTTTCTGGTTTCTCCCACAAAGCCAATGTCTAATTCAATTTACTACCTCATCTTGAATGCCAAGCAACTGAACCTTCTTAACCAACCTCCCGCATGGGACCTTGACAGAGGCCTTGCGAAAATCCATGTAGACAATATCCACTGTTTGCTTTCATCAATTTTCCTGGCAACTTCTTCAAAAATCTTTATAAGATTGTTCAGACATGACCTACACGCCTGAAGCCATGCTGACTATCCCAAACAATGCATGTTTATCCAAATACTAATATATCCAGTCCCTTAGAATGACTCCTAAGAACTCTCCCACTACTGATGTCAGGCTCACCTGTCTATAATTTCCTGGTTTATGTTTGGAGACTTTCTTGAACAGTGGGACAAAATTGGTTATCCTCCAAGAAATCACAAAGAATGACTTAAAAATCTCTTCTAGGGCCCCTGCAATTTCTGCACTTGCCTCCCACAAGGTCAGAGGGAACACCTTGTCAGGCCATGAGAACTTATCCATCCTAATTTGCCTCAGGATAGCAAGCATCTCCTCCTCTGTAATCTGTATATGGTCCATGAATTCAATGCTGCTTTGCCTCACTTCTATAGACTCCCGAGTAAGTACAGCGGCAAAAAAATACGTGTAAGATCTCCCCATCTCTTTTGGCTCCATGCATGGATTACCATTCTGATCTTCCTGAGGACAAATATTGTCCCTTGCAATCTTTTGCTCTTAACCTATCTGTGGAATTCCTTAGGGTTCTCCTTAACCTTGTCTGCTAGGGCAACCTCATGCCTTCTTTTAGCCTTCCTGTGTTCTTTCTTATGTGTTGTCTTACATTTCTTATACTCCATAAGCACCTCATCTGTTCCTACCTGCTATGCATCTCCTTTTTTTTTCATAACCAGGACCTCAATATCTCTTGAAAACCAAGGTTCCCTAAACCTGTTATCTTTACCCTTTATTCTGACAGGGCCATACAGGCTTTGTACTCTCAAAATTTCACTTTTGAGGGCCCCCCATTTACCAAATGCACCTTTGCCAGAAAGCAGCCTGCTTTCACTTGTCAGTTCCTTTCTGATACCATTAAAATTAGCCATTCTTCAATTTAGAATCTCAACTCGTGGACTAGACCTATCCTTTTGCATATTTACTTTGAAACTAATGTCATTTTGATCACTAGATGCAAATGTTCACCTACACAAACTTCTGCCACCAGCCCTGTCTCATTCCCTAACAGCAGATGAAGTATTGCACACTTTCTCATTGGGACTTCTACGTACATATTAAGGAAACTTCCCTGAACACCCGTGACAAAACTCTATTCCATCTAGTCCTTTTACAGTTTGAGATTCCCAGTCAATATGTGGAAAATTAAAATCACCTAATATAACTATAAAGAAGAATCTTGAAGGACCTAGCATTCTAAAATTAGAAATTCAAGGAGCCATAAATAAAGCAAAACATTACAGAGCAACTGGTCCAGACAACATCGCTGTTGAAATGATACTGGCCTTAGAAGATCTTGGAATAGAGAAAATAACCGAAATAGCAAATGAAATCTATGATCGTGGGGAGATACCTGATGATTTAAGTAAATCAGTGTTCATCACACTTCCAAAGAAAGAGGGAGCAACAGAATGTGAGTTACATCATACAATAAGCCTGATGAGCCACGTGGCAAAAATTATTCTCAGAGTAATCATGATGAGAGCAAGATGCTGCATAAAACCAGAAATCAGTAAAGAACAATGCGGCTTTGTGGAAAACACTGGAACCAGAAATACAATTTTCATGCTACGGATGATCTGTGAACGAGCCATCCAGGTACAAAAAGACATCTACCTGTGTTTCATCGACTATCCAAAAGCTCTTGACACTGTCAAACAGCAAGATCTTCTGGAAATGCTTCAAGATCTTGACATAGATGAGAAAGATATACGTTTCTTAAGAAACTTTTACTGGGACCAGACAGCATCCATCAGAATAGAAGGAGAAGTGAGTGAAAATGTGAATATCATGAGAGGAGTCAGGCAAGGTTGTGTCTTTTTGCCAGACTTATTCAACCTGCACAGTGAAAATATCTTGAGAAGTATCAAAGACATCAAAGGATTCACAATTGGAGGCCATAATATAAATAACATCAGATATGCTGATGACATCGTACTAATAGCTGACTCAGAAACAAAACTTCAAGAATTACTCACTATAGTGGCAGCAGAAAGTAATCGCAGAGGCCTCTCAGTCAACACCAAGAAGACAGAAAGCATGGTCATCTCCAGAAAGACAAACGTCCCACAATGTGTGATCAAGATCGGAAATACAAACATCAAACAAGTCAACAAATTCAGATATCTTGGCAGCCTAATAACAAGTAATGGCAGGTGTGACACAAATATCAAATACAGAATAGCAATGGCGAAAGAAGATTTCCAAACAATGAAGACCATATTAACAGACAGAAAGATGAGCACGTACACTAAAAACAGAATACTGCAGTGCTACATTTATTCTATCCTGACTTATGGAAGTGAACGCTGGACCATTTCTCCAGCAATGGAAAAGAGACTAGAAGCAGCTGAATTATGGTTCTACAGGAGAATGTTAAAAATATCATGGACCACACACACATCAAATGAAGAAGTTCTCAGAAGAGCCCAAGCAGTTCGATCACTCATACCAACAATAAGAGAAAGACAACTCAGATTCCTAGGACACATCATGCGGAAAGATGAACTAGAAAAACTCATACTCTCTGGAAAGATTGAGGGGAGTAAACCTAGAGGAAGACCTTGGCTTATGTACATCAAAAGCATAGCCAGGTGGCTACACATTGAGGAAATGGAAGTCATCCAAAGAACGAGGGATAGATCTACATGGAAAACCATGGTCACCAATGTCCGCATCGGATATGGTACCTAGGCAGACAGACAGACTATAAAAATCTTATGTTTCTTGTAACAGTCTGTGATCCCTCTACAAACTTGTTCCACTAAATCCTGCAGACTGTTGGTTGGTCTGCAATACAGCCCTATTAATGTTGTCATACCCATTTCGTTCCTCAGTTCCACCCATAACGTGTCACTAGATGAGTTCCCCTCTCTAACTGAGAGGGGAGCTGTCCTAACTGAGCATTGCTGTGGTATTTCCCCTGACTTATACAACACCCCTCCTCCTTTAATCCCTCCACTCTGTCACATCTAAAACAATGGAGTCTCGGAATATTGAGCTGGCAATCCTGCCTTTCCTGCAACTAAGTCTCACCGCAATATCATAATTCCATGTGTTGATCCATGCCCTGAGCTCATCCTCCTTCCCTACGATACCTCTTGCATTGGAGTATTAACAGCACAGAATATTAGTCGTTCCATGCTCAACCTTTTGATTCATGACTATTTCTGATGTCTTAACTCCATCTGTCTCCACAACCTCTCCTCTACCAGTCCTGGCACTCTGATTCCTATCCCCCTGCAACTCTAGTTTAAACAACCAACTCTTCTCCTTCCCGTGCAGCACTAGCAAACCTTCCCTCTAGGATATTAATCTCCTTCCTGTTTAGGTGCAAATTGTCTCTTCTGTACAGGTCCCACCTTACCTGTAAGAGAGTCCAATGATCCAAAAACCTGAAGCCCTTCCTCATACACCAACTCCTTAGCCACATGTTACACTGTATAATCTTCCTAGTTCTGGCCTTGCTAACACATGGCACAGGTAGAAATCTTGTGATCATGACCCTGGAGGTCTGCCCTTTAACTTAGCACCTCACTCTCTGAACACACTATGCAGAACCTCATCACTCTTCCCACATATGTCTTTGGTACCCCGACTTCTGGCTGTTCACCCTCCCACTTAAGAATGCTGAGAGCTTGATGACCCAGACACTGGTACTTGGGAGGCAACATACTGTCCATGAATCTTGTTCTTGACCACAGAACCTCCCTTCTGTTCCCCTAACTAATGAATCCCCTACCACCTCAGCCCATCTCTTCTCCCCACTACCCTTGTGGGTCACAGAACTAGACTCGGTGCCAGCGACCTGTTAGGTCATCCCCCGCAACCCAAGAGCATCCAAAGTGATATACCTGTTGTTGAGGCGGATAGCTCTGGCAGTCTAACCCTTTTCTTCTTCTACACTGTCACCCAAATTCCTGTGTCCTACACCTTGGGTGTAACTACCTCTCTACGTGTCCTATTTATCACTCTCTGAGCCTCCGGAACGATCCGGAGTTCATCTAGTTCCAGCTCCAACTCCTCAGCGCAGAGTGTTAGAAGCTGCAGCTGGATGCACTTCTTGCAGGCGTAGCCGTCAGTGACCCTGGTGGTCTCCCTGCCTTCCTATATCCCACAAGAGGAGCATTCCACTATCCTGCCTGGTATCTCTACTGTTCTATGGAAACTGAGCAAATACAAGGAAGGATTAACAATAAATAAACTGTGGGAAACAAAATTACCTACAGCTTTTCGTTTTATATGACCTAAGCCTCTACTTGATGAATCCTTGAAGAGCTAAAGTCTCAAAATCTGTAGTCTTTCTAATTCTGTAGTGGCAACCACAAATGTATACAATACTCCAAGCATGTCTTGTATTGTTGCCATATAGAGTTATAGAGCACTACAGCACAGAAACAGGCCTACCTAATTCATGCCAAACTATTAATCTGCCTAGTCCCATCACTCTATACCCAGACCATAGCCTTCCATACCCCTGTCATCCATGTACTTATCCAAACATTGAAAGTGAACCTTCTCTTAAACGTTGAAATTGAACCTGCATCCACCACTTCTGCTAGCAGCTTGTTCCACATTCTCCCCACTCTATGAGCCAGGAAGATCCCCCTTAGGTTGCAGTTCAACATTTCATTTTTTACACTTAACTCATAACCTCTAGTTCTCGTTTCACTCTCCCTCAGTGCAAAAAAAAGCCTGCTTGAACATAGCCTCTCTATACTCCAAATTTTGTATACCTCTACTGAATCTCTCCTCATTCTTCTATGCTCCAGGGAATAAAGTCTCAACCTACTTATCCTTTCCATATAACTCAGATCCTTAACTCCCAGCAACATCCACACATCCCAATTTTTATATTCTACACTCCAATCAATGAAGCCACACATGCCATATGACATCTTAACCACACTGTCTACCTATGTTGCCAGCATTTAGGGAACTATGGATACGAAACCCAAAATTCTCTGTTCAGCAACATTCCTTGTTGCCCCAACACTTACTGTATTTATCCAACCACTACCTGACTTTCCAAATTGCTTCAGCTTGCTGTTGAGTCCTGACGAAGGGTCTCAGCCCAAAATATCGACTCTTCCATAGATGCTGCATGGCCTGCTGAGTTCCTCCAGCATTTTGTGTGTGTCCATTGTATTTGCTGGGATTAAATTCTGTCTGCCAATGCTCTATCCAACTTCCCATCTGACCTATATCCCACTGTAGCCTTAGATCATTTCCCCACTCTCCACAACACCATCAAATTTCATATCATCTGCAAACATATTAATCATATTTTCAACATTCATATCCAATCTGTTAATGTACATGATGAGCAATTAATGTCCTAGCATCATTTTCTGCACCACACTACTCCACGCACACTTCCAATCAGAAAAGCATTACTCTCTGTCTTCTTATCACTAAGCCAAATTTAGGTCCTATTAGCCAGTTTACCTTGGATCTCAAGTGCCTCGACTTTCTGGACGAGCTTACAATGCAGAACATTATCAAACACTTCACTTGGGCACCACAGTAGCGTAGTTGTGAGTGCGACGCCGTTGGAGTTCACAGTTCAATTTCAGCGTTGTCTGTAAGAAGTTTGTACGTTCTCCCCATGGCCGGGTTGGGTTTCCTCCGGGTGCTCCAGTTTCCTCCCACAGTACCAAGGTGTACCTTTAGTAGGTTAATTGGTCATTGTAAATAGTCCTGTGATTAGGCTAGGGTTAAATAGGTGGGTTGCTTTTTGTGCCAGAAGGGCTTGTTCCGTGCTATATCTCTAAATTATTATTATGATTATGAGGACACACAGCCCCCTTTTATTGTCATTTAGTAATGCATACATTAAGAAATGACACAATGTTTTTCCAGAATGATATCATGAAAACACATGACAAACCGACTTAAAAACTAACAAAAACCACATAATTATAACATATAGTTACAACAGTGCAAAGCAATACCATAATTTGATAAGAACAGACCATGGCACGGTAAAAGTCTCAAAGTCTCTCGAAAGTCCCATCATCTCACGCAGACGGTGAACCTCCAGCGCCGCCAACTTGCTGATGCAACATACTGGAAGCATCCGACCACAGTCTGACTCTGAGTCCGTCCGAAAACCCCGAGCCTCCGACCACCTCTTCGAACCCGGCCCCGGCAACAGGCATTAGGCAAAGCCAAGGTTTTGGGGCCTTCACCTACAGAGATTCTCGATTGCACAGTAGCAGCGGCAGCGAAGCAGGCATTTCAGAAGTTACTCCAGATGTTCCTCTGCGCTTCTCACGGCTGTCCCCATCAAATCCGGATTGTGCACGGTACCCCTAGTTACACATAATCGATATTCATTCGGAACGGTCATGCACGCTACGTCGCGCCGCCATCTTCTCCTCCCTCACAATAAAATAAAATCAGTATAGATAATATCTACCACCCTATCTTAATCAATATTCTTTTTTACCTCCTCAAAAAATTCAATGAAATTAGTGAGACAGGATTTAACTAGGCTGTGTTCAACTAATTAGTCCCTGCTTTTCCAAATGTACCCAAATCCCATCCCTTAGGATTTTCTCCTGTGATTTCCTTCCACTGACATAAAGTTCCTCAGTGTATAGTTATCCTTGCTGGGTTTCTTAAATAATAGAACAACATTAGCTACCTGGATGCTCCTGTTTCCTCCCACTATCCAAAGACCTGTACGTTGGCAAGCTCGTTGGCCACTTTTAATGGCCTGTGCATGAGTGGTTGAATCCGGGGAACGTCGGGGGTTATAAGGATTGTAGAAGGGTAAATATAGATAGGTTGTAGTGGACTCACTGGGCCAAAGTTCCTGTATCTGTGCTAAAGGGCTGTGATCACTGTAGCTGAACGTGTTCTCATGCCCAATATATAAATAACAAAAAAACAGACCAATTGGTCCTTCAATTTTGCTTCACACTGAAGCATTACAGCCATACACTTTGCACCCTCCCTTCTGTTGAAGTATCTTAAATGTGGGGAAGAGAAAATTATTCTGGATAACTTCACCAAAGACCATTAAAACCGGGCCAGGAAATCATGCCGTCCAGATGTTACCTGTAAAACTACTTAACTCCAGTATGATGCAATCTCTGCTCCGCTCCAGCTTCCTCCTGAAGGCGCACCAAGAGTCAGTCCCCAAACCTGGGCTTGAGGCTTCAGCCATTAAATACGTAATCCAGTACTTTTGCAAAATCTTCCAATTGCTTTGTCAGGAAAACGTCATCATGAGCAACAGGCAGACATCTTGGAAATGCCACTTGGAGCTTCAGAGGCGAAGTTAGAAAGATTTGAAAAAATAACTTGATACCAAAATCTTCAAACTTTGAAAGGAGAACCCCCCCCCAAAGTTATTCACCGAAAAACCTGAAAATTCCAGAGGCTGGAGAAGTGGAATTTTTGTAAGCTAGAATGTTCTACCCATTCATACTCGGATACTTTGCACCTCTTGGAGCCGTTATGTGCAAATCAGTTAGTTGTGATATGGGGTCTATAGAAAGGGTAAATGCAAACAGGCTTTTTCTACTGAGATTGGGTGAGATTATAACTAGAGGTCACGGGCGAAGGGTGAAAGCTGAAATATTTAAGGGGAACATGAAGGGAAACTTGTTTACTCAGATAATGGTGAGAATGTGAAACTAATTGCCTGTGTAAGAGGTGGCTGTGTGTTTGATTTCAACATTTAAGAGAAGTTTGGATAAATACATGGATGGGAGGGACATAAAAGGCTATAACACAGCTGCAGGTAAATGGGACTAGGCAGAATAATAGTCTAGCAACACACATCAAATTTGCTGGTGAACGCAGCAGGCCAGGCAGCATCTCTAGGAAGAGGTGCAGTTGACGTTTCGGGACAAGACCCTTCGTCAGGACTAACTGAAGGAAGAGTTAGTAACAGATTTGAAAGTGGGAGGAGGAGGGGGAGATCCAAAATGATAGGAGAAGACAGGAGGGGCAGGGATGGAGCCAAGAGCTGGACAGGTGATTGGCAAAGGGGATATGAGAGGATCACGGGACAGGAGGCCCAGGGAGAAAGACGGGGGGAGGGGGAAAGAGGATGGGCAAGGGGTATAGTCAGAGGGACAGAGGGAGAAAAACAGGAGTGAGAGAAAGAATGTGTGTATAAAAATAAATAATGCATGGGGTACGAGGGGGAGGTGGGACATTAGCGGAAGTTAGAGAAGTCAATGTTCATGCCATCAGGTTGGAGGCTACCCAGACAGGATATAAGGTGTTGTTCCTCCAACCTGAGTGTGGCTTCATCTTTACAGTAGAGGAGGCCGTGGATAGACATGTCAGAATGGGAATGGGATGTGGAATTAAAATGTGTGGCCACTGGGAGATCCTGCTTTCTCTGGCGGACAGAGCGTAGATGTTCAGCAAAGCGGTCTCCCAGTCTGCGTCGGGTCTCGCCAATATATAGAAGGCCACATCGGGAGCACCGGATGCAGTATATCACCCCAGCCGACTCACAGGTGAAGTGTCGCCTCACCTGGGAGGACTGTTTGGGGCCCTGAATGGTGGTAAGGGAGGAAGTGTAAGGGCATGTGTAGCACTTGTTCCGCTTACACGGATAAGTGCCAGGAGGGAGATCAGTGGGGAGGGATGGGGGGGATGAATGGACAAGGGAGTCACGTAGGGAGTGATCCCTGTGGAAAGCATAGAGAGGTGGGGAGGGAAAGATGTGCTTAGTGGTGGGATCCCATTGGAGGTGGCGGAAGTTACGTAGAATAATATGTTGGACCCAGAGGCTGGTGGGGTGGTAGGTGAGGACAAGGGGAACTCTATTCCTAGTGGGGTGGCGGGAGGATGGAGTGAGAGCAGATGTGCGTGAAATGGGGGAGATGCGTTTGAGAGCAGAGTTAATGGTGGAAGAAGGGAAGCCCCTGTCTTTAAAAAAGGAGGACATCTCCCTCGTCCTGGAATGAAAAGCCTCATCGTGAGAGCAGATGCGGCGGAGACGGAGGAATTGCGAGAAGCGGATGGCGTTTCTGCAAGAGACAGGGTGAGAAGAGGAATAGTCCAGATAACTGTGAGAGTCCGTAGACTTATAGTAGACATCAGTAGATAAGCTGTCTCCAGAGATAGAGACAGAAAGATCTAGAAAGGGGAGGGAGGTGTCGGAAATAGACCAGGTAAACTTGAGGGCAGGGTGAAAGTTGGAGGCAAAGTTAATAAAGTCAACGAGCTCAGCATGCGTGCAGGAAGCAGCGCCAATGCAGTCATCGAAGTAGTGAAGGAAAAGTGGAGGGACAGATACCAGAATAGGTATGGAGCATAGATTGTTCCACAAAGCCAACAAAAAGGCAGGCATAGCTAGGACCCATAATCTGGTGTGCACTAAATAGGGCAAAGAGCCAGTTTCTATTCTGCAGTGTTCTATATCTCTATGACCGTGCACAAATTTGTTCTCCTTGATGTTAAGAGACTGTGTTGGTAAATCTCCTGCATTCAATTCATGAAAGCCTGAGAGCTGGCCTGTACAACTTTGTGGTGTTCCAAAGTTATCCCAGTTTTGAACTCTCAAAGCTCTAATCCCAGTGGATCTCAAAGGGCATGATTGTTAGGGTGTGAAGGAGCAAACATTCTCCAAAGCATTTTCTCCCCTATCTTTTGTTATAATACCTGCTTGCAAGGGAGGGATACTGTTGACACCAGAAATATGTGGATGTTATGACAGTGTGTAGACTATCCCTAAAGCAGTAATTCAGTTGGAAGAGGAAGAGAACAGACATGCCTTCTAGAGCTCAGAGGGTTGTGTGAGTTGTTCAACACTTTATTTTGGAACTTAATAAACTACAGCCTCCAGCGTGGGGAGAGAATTCCATTCCAGCAGGCCAGGGAGCTCATGGCTATAACTTCTCAATCAGCGTCTTGTGAACACATATTCACAACTAGAAAGTGACTTCATGCATACAAGCCAACTAAGACAATCTACATGACAAGAAGTGCAACCATCTCAATGTCAGAGTTTTATCTTTAACAATCTGGTGGCCTAAATGATGATTGCATTTTAGATGTTAAACTAAACACGCCAACTCTGTTTTGAGGTTTGGATCATGGTAACATAGAGCCTACAGCACAGAAACAGCCATTTCTGCCCAACATGAACTCAGTAGCCACTTCAGAAAGGATGTGGAAGCATTGGAAAGGGTACAGAGGAGACTTACCAGGATGCTGCCTGGTTTAGAGAGTATGCATTATGATCAGAGATTAAGGGAGCCAGGGCTTTACTCTTTGGAGAGAAGGAGGGTAAGAGGAGACATGATAGAGGTGTACAAGATATTAAGAGGAATAGATAGAGTGGACAGCCAGCACCTCTTACCTAGGGCACCACTGCTCAATACAATGGCTTTAAGGTAAGGGGTGGGAAGTTCAAGGGGGATATTAGAGGAAGGTTTTTTACTCAGAGAGTGGTTGGTGTGTGGAATGCACTGCCTGAGTCAGTGGAGGAGGCAGATACACTAGTGAAGTTTAAGAGACTACTAGACAGGTACATGGAGGAATTTAAGGTGTGGGGTTATATGGGAGGCAGGATTTGAGGGTCGGCACAATATTGTGGACCGAAGGGCCTGTAATGTGCTGTACTATTCTATGCTCTATGTTCATTAGGTACACCGGTACACCTGCTCTTTAATGCAAGTACCTAGACAGCAAATTATGTGGCAGCAATTCGATGCATAAAAGCCTGCAGACATGGTGAGGAGATTCAGACCAAACATCAGAAAGGGGATCTAAGCGACTTTGACTGTGGAATGATTGTTGGTGCCAGACAAAGTGGTTTGAGTACCTCAGAAGCTGCTGATCTCCTGGGAGCTTCACACAACAGTCCCTAGAGTTTACCGAGAATAGTGTGAAAAACAAAAAAAAATCCAGTGAATGGAAGTTCTGTGGGTGAACCCATCTTGTTAATGAGAAAGGTCAGAGGAGAAAGGCCAGAATGACAGATGCTAATCAATGGCTGGAGTGTTTCCTGATATCTATAACCTCTCGATTCGGCAGTCTGTTGTACCTACATGCTTCAAGGAGGCTTCAATCATAGAAGAGTGTGGTAATCTGCCTCAAAGACTATTGTCTAGTAGTATTTACTGTATATCCACTGTGATGAAATGCTTTGAAAGGTTGGAGGTGAATCATATTAAGTCTTGCCCGAGGAGTGACTTGGGTCCACTCCATTTTGCCTACCGTCACAACAGGTCCACAGCAGATGCCATTTCTTCGGCTGTTCACTCAGCCCTGGAACATCTGGTTAGTGAAGTTGAATACATCAGGATGCTCTTTATTGAATACAGCTCTGCATTTAGCACCATCATCCCCTCAAAACTAAGCAATAAGCTCCAAGTCCTAGGCCTCAATACCTCCTTGCGCAAATAGATTCTTGATTTCCTCTCTTGCAGAACTCAGTGGATTTGGATTGGCAACAAAATCTCTTCAACAATCACCATCAGCACAAGTGTACCATAAAGCTGTGTGCTTAGCCCCCAGCTCTGCTAGCTTTATACATATGACTGTGAGGCTAGCTAGGTACAGCTCCAATACCAACGTTAAGTTTGCTGATAGCTCATTGTTGTTGATGAACTGGCATACAGGAGGGAGATTGAAAATCGGGCTGAATGGTGCCACAACAACAATCTCTCACTTGATATCAACAAAACCAAACAGCTGATTATTGACCATAGTGGGAGGAAACCAGAGGTCCATGAGACAGTCCTCATCAGGGGATCAGAGGTGGAGAAGTTCAGTAGCTTTAAATTCCTCGGTGTTACCATTTCAAAGGATCCGTTCTGGGTCCAGCACGTAAGTGCATCACAAAGAAGGCATGGCGGTGCCTCTAATTTCTTAGAATTTTGTGAAGACTCAGCATGTCACCTAAAACTTTTGACAAACATGCACTCTGGAGAGTAAACTGACTGGCCTGCCAGGTAAACACTGGTGCCCTTGAAAGGAAGAGCCTACAAAAGGTAGTGGACGTAGCCCAGTCCATCACAGGTAAAGCCCTCGTCACCATGGAGACCATCTACGAGGAGCACTGTCACAGGAAAGCTGCATCCATCGTTACGGACCCTCACCCTCCAGGCCATGGCCTCTTCTCTCTGTTGCCACTGGGAAGGAGATACAGGAGAGTTAGGTCCCACAAAACCTGCCTCAGGACAGATATTACCCCTCAACCACCAGGCTGCTGCACTCACCCCAACACTGAGGACACTGTTGATTGCACAACCCATGGACTTATTTTCGAGGATTCTTCAACTCCTGTTCTCTGTATTGTTTCTTACTTTCAAAGTAAAGTTTGGGCAGGTGGAGCTCATTAGCCTGGGACGACAGCCCGCCCAGGAGAAGGAAAACTCTGATTTTAAACCTCCGCTGCCTTGCAGCCATACCCACCCATGGGAAAGGCTTCGGGAGTAAACCCCGAGGAAGAAATCTGGAGCCGGGGTCCCTAAGGCAGTTTGATGTTGTTTACAATTTCACTCTGGCAACCTCTGTGACGACACTGGTGCCAAGCTGTATCGGCACTTGCCCTGCCCTTGGACTACATCAGTGACATGGAGAGGAGGAACCCGCTACATGGGCAACAGCCGGTTCTTGACATCTTCTCGCCCAGGTTTGTGCCCTGGAGAGGACACAGTCCACCAGAGGTGCAAACCCATTCAGAAATCTGACGCCAGAGGGGAAGAAGCTTTTCCTGAATCGTTGAGTGTACTGTATGCCTTCCGGCTTCTGTTCCTCCTCCCTGATGGGAGCAATGAGAAGATGGCATGTCCTGGGTGGTGGGAGTCATTAATGATGGATGCCACCCTATTAAGGCATTGCTCCCTGAAGATGTCAGTTGAACCCTCAGATCCTTGCAGATCCTTGAAGATTGATTGATCATCTAGATAGTTAGAGGCTTTTTCCCTGAGGCTGAAATGGCTTACACGAGAGGGCACAGTTTTAAGGTGCTTGGAAGAAGGTACAGAGGAGATGTCAGGGGTGAGTTTTTTTACGCAGAGAGTGGTGAGTGCGTGGAATGGGCTGCTGGCAACAGTGGTGAAGGCGGATATAATAGGGTATTTTAAGAGACTCCTGGATAGGTACATGGAGCTTAGAAAAATAGAGGGCTATGAGTAACCTTAGGTAATTTCTAAAGTAAGTACATATTCGGCACAGGATTGTGGGCTGAAGAGCCTGTATTGTGCTGTAGGTTTTCTATGTTTCTATGTTTCTAAACACCATTGAACAAGTTTAAGAAAACATCAAACGTCCAACGTGCGAAAACAGAGCAAGTCATGCAAATGGCAAAAAGCCAGTGAGCAACACATAGAATATCAAACATCAAACTAGTTATATTCAGTTTAGTTCAGTTCAGTGTCGCACCGCTAGCCCACTGCAAGCTGCAGGGCAAAGCATTTTTCGCTGAAGTCTCCGGACAGCAATGCTTGTCTCAGTCCAAGCACTCAAAAACAGCACAAAAAAGAGTAGCAGAAACCAGGAGCACCTGGAACATGAACCCCAAAGTCCCACAAAATGACTTCACAGCCACTCCGATCAATCCTTGTGACGTGGATCCCGGATCCCAGGACTCTGAGACTTTCCTCCTACAGCAGGTAGTGAGAGGGAGAGAGGACCAGTCACATGCAGGCAGATGGCGACAAACACCTGCTTGTCCTCCACTCTCGTCCTCATTGATTTCAACCATGTTTGATGCCTCAATCGGAGAGAAGCAATGGGGTCAATCATGGGCTCACACCCTCAACACCTCAATCAGAGAAAGAAGGCATGAGTCAATCATGGCCTCACACCCTCGACACCTCAATCAGGAGAGAAGGCATGAGTCAATCATGGCCTCACATCCTCGACACCTCAATCAGGAGAGAAGGAAGAGTCAATTATGGACTCATACCCTCAACACCTCAATCAGAGAGAGAAGCAATGAATCAATCATGGGCTCGCACCCCGTCTCCAGGCCTTCAGGCTGCACATTTCGCTCCAAACCTCACTGAACTCCTTCGGAGACAGCAAAGCGCCAGATTACTCAATCAGTCTGAAACCAAACCATCAAAATCTCTTACTAGCTCTTCCTTCAGTTAGTCCTGACGAAAGGTCTCGGCCTGAAACGTCAACTGTACCTCTTCCTAGAGATGCTGCCTGGCCTGCTGCGTTCACCAGCAACTTTGATGTGTGTTGCTTGAATTTCCAGCATCTGTGGAATTCCTCTTGTTTGTGGTATCAAAATATAAATTACAGGTTCCAATCCCACGCAGCTTAGAAGTGGAATCATATTTAAAAGGAAGAAAAGAAGTAGTTTTGTGAACTGTCTGCAGGACATCACTGTAGGTTGCGTTGTTCGATGGTGCCATTTTGAGGGTCATTGAGAATTCCATTTCTGAATGCTATTTGTTTATCGTTATTGTTTGCACAAATTGTTTTTTTCTCTGCACATTGGGTGTTTGACAAGTCTTTTTTAATGGGTTCTGTTGGGTTCTTTTGCCTGTAGGTTGTACCAGTCTTTAGCTCACTAATGAACCAGTCTTTAGCTCACTACTCTCAGGGTTGTACATAGTATGCATACCTTGATAATACATGTACTTTGAGCTTTGAACAAAATGCTTTAAGATGATCTTTATTTCCATCATTACACTAAGTGGTCACTTTATTAGGTACAGGAGGTATGTTTGTGGTTTGTAGCCCATCCACTTCAAGGTTCGATGTGTTGGGTGTTCAGGGATGCTCTTCTGCACACCACTGTTGTAACGTGTGGTTATTTGAGTTACTGTTGCCTTGTTGTCAGCTTAAACCAATCTGGCCATTCTCCTCTGACCTCCCTCATTAACAAGGAATTTTCACCCACAGAACTGCCACTCACTGGGTGTATTTTGTTTCTCGCACCATGCTCTGTAAACTCTAGAGACTGTTTTGTGTGAAAATCCCAGAAGATCAGCAGTTTCTGAGATACTCAAATCACCCTGTCCAGCACCAATGGTGAAAGTCACTTAGATCACATTTCCTCCCCATTCTGATGTTTGGTCTGAACCTCTTGACCACATCTGCATGCTTTTATGCATTGAGATGCTGTCTCATGATTGGCTGATTTGATATTTACATTAATAAGGGGGTATATGGGTGTGCCTAATAAAGTGGCCACTGAGTGTATATTGGCTGGACATCAATGACCACTAGGTGGGGATGCTATCTACATATTAACACCATTTTTTTGGTTGTACTTGCACTGTGCTAAAGAACTGAAAATCTGAAGTTAATGGTTTACTAACCCTTGTCAGCTTGTGAATCAGTGTCTATTCCATTAGTCCATTAATTGCAGCAATAATTAATATTATGAGATATGCCAGTGATATTAAACCCAATTCTGATAATTCTGATTCTGTTTCTAGTAGGCTGTCACAGTCATGGAGTAGTGAGCGTGACTCTTACGGCTTGGGGTGTTCTGGAGGTCAGAGTTCATTTCTGGCACAGTCCGTAAGGAGCTTGTACGTTCTACCCGTAACTGTGCGAAATTCCTCTGGATGTTCCAGTTTTCTCCCAGAGTCCAGAGATGTACGGGTTAGTAGGTTAGTTGGTCATTGTAAATTGTCCTGTGATTAGGCTAGTGGGTTTCTGGCTGGTGCAGCTCACTGGTCCTGGAAGGGCCTGTTCTGTGCTGTATTTCTAAAATTTATAAAAAAAGTGGAAGTTATTCGTGTAAGGAGTGCAACGATCAATCTGAAGTTTTTAATCATTCTCTCCAGCCCAGCGTCTCATAATACTAATGTTACTGATGCAGCTGCTTGTGCCATTGTAACAGATGTAATATTGCTCCTTAAGTATTTTCAACCCTTTTATGGATTGTGAAATATGAGTAACTGCTCTCCTGTGGCAATGTTTACTGAAGGAGACTTCAGACCGTCTTGTACAGTGATGATGCTGGCTGACGCAGTAAGTGCACACACAGAACACAGAACAGTACCCATCTCCCATAATGTACCGACCTTTGACCCGACCCTATGATCAACCTAACCCTTCCCTCCTACATAGCCATCCATTTTTCTATCATCTATATGTCTACCTAAGGGTTTTATTAAAAGTTCCTAATGTATCTTCCTCTACCACTTCTACCATTCTTAAGAATCCAGGTACAGGCATGGTGGCCATTGCTGGAGTGGACTTGGGGCAGATTGAAGCAGCAGGGCCTGAGACCAAGAGCAAAAAAACAAACCAGTTTGGCCAATTGAAGTGCTGTGCCAGATTAAAAAGATCAAGCTATCAAGGCCATGGATGAAGAGTGAACCAGTCTTTAGCTCACTACTCTGAGGCTTACTTGCCTGAGTGCTGAACTGACTCTGTAGCCGTGGCCTGCAACCATCAGGTTTCTGGACCAGTTATACTCACCTCAGCAGTGAACTGGCTCCGTGGCTGTGGACTCATTTTCAGGGACTCTGCGGTTCATGTTCTTTGTGTTTTTTGCTTGCTTTTTTTATTGTTTGCACGATTTGATCTTTTTTTTTGCACAGTTGATGGGTTGTGTGGGTTTTTTTTAAGGGGTTCTAATGCGTTTCTTTGTATTTTGGCTGCCTGCAAGAAGACGAATCTCAAGGTTGTGTACAGTATACATACCTTGATAATAATATATTTTGAACTTTGAACTTTTGAACCACCCCTGGCAGAGCATTCCATGCATCCACCACTCTCTGTGTAAAAAAAAAATTACCTTTGACCTCCAATCACCTTAAAATTAGCCCCCAAGTGTTAGCCATTTCCTCCATGGGAGGATATCTCTGGTTGTCCACTCGATCTATGCATCGTATCATTTTGTACACTTCTGTCAAGTTCCCTCATCCTCCTTTGCTCCAAAGAGAAACACACTAACCCTCTATTGCTCTCAGATACCCTATAATCCAGCCAGTAGTTTCTTTAATGATTGTTTCATTGATAACTTAAATGAGTGACTACCTCCTGTACCCAATAAAGTGGCCACTGAGTGTATGTTCATAGTCTTCTGCTGCTATAGTCCATCCACTTCAAGGTTTGACGTGTTGTGTTTTCTGCACACCACTGTTGTAACATGTGGTTATTTGAGTTACTGTCGCCTTCCTGTCAGCTTGAAGCACTTGGGCCATTCTCCTCTGACCTCTCTCATTAACAAGGCATTTTCACTCACAGAACTATCGCTCATTGGATGCTTTTTTTTCATTTTTTGCACCATTCTCTGTGAACTCTAGAGACTGTTGTGTGTGAAAATCCCAGGAGATCTGCCGTTTCTGAGATAATCAAACCACTTTGTCTGGTACCAACAATCATTCCATGGTCAAACTCACCTCGGTCACATCTCTTCTCCATTCTGATGTTTTCTGGACAACACTGAACCTCTTGACCATGCCTGCATGCTTTTATGTGTTGAGTTGATGTCACATGATTGGCTGTTCAGATATTTGCATTAACGAGCAGGCGCATAGGCGTACCTAATAAAGTAGCCACTGTGTGTTTTTCTGGTAGGACAGTGAGTGGATCTGGAAGTCACTGAGACACTTTACTTGGAATCTACACAATAAAAATAGAAGAATAAAACTAGCGGTTTTGCTACGCAAATGATTCTCTTTAGACGTCTGATTAAGCTATCTGCTGCTGTCAACCATAGCAAAAGTTTGCCTGAAACTTTGAAGGTTGCAGCAATTTCTATGCCTGTCAATCAAGTGTAATTGTCAACGGGAGACCCAGTGTGCTTAGCAGCAGCAGGAGAGTCACTGAGGTCCTGAAAACGATGAACTCAGACTTACTTGGCTATGGTCATTTCTGTTGCACAGAATACTGAGAGGAAATTTGACTACAGTGTATAAGATCAAGAGAGACCTGGAGATAGCAAGAACAACCTGTTTCCCTTGGCAGATAGGGCAACGACTAAAGGGAATCAAGCTAAGTTGATTGACCATAGACTATAAGATCATAAACCATAGGAGCTGAATTAAGCCATTTGGCCCATCGAGTTTGCTCTGCCATTCCATCATGATTGATTTCTTATTCATCTCAATCCCATTCTCCTACTAATTTATTTATTTATTGAGATACAGTGTGAAATAGGTCTTTCTGACCCTTTGGGCTATGCTGCCCAGCAATCCCCCAACTTAATCCTACCTAGTCACAGGACAATTTACAATGATCAATTAACCTACCACCCAGAATGCCTTTGGACTGTGGGAGGAAACCGGAGCACCCAGAGGAAATTCATGCGGTCATGGATAGAATGTACAAACTCCTTACAGGAAGCGGCAAGAATTGAACCCAGGTCGCTTGTACTGTAAAGCATTTTGCTACTTTGCTGCCTAAGAACCTCTGCTTTAAGTACACTCAGTTACTTGGCCTCCACAGCTGTCTATGGCAATTGATTTCATAGATTCACCACCCTCTGGCTAAAGAAATTCCTTCTCAATCTGTTCCAAAAGGAAGTCCTATTCTGAGACTTTGGCCACTGGTCCTATATTCCCCTACTCTAGGGAACATCCTCTCCATATCCACTCTATCTAGGTTCCAATGAGATCCCTCACTCATCATTCTAAAGTCCAGCAGGTGCAGGCCCTGAGTCAGCAAACTTTCATCATACTTTAACCCTGTCCTTCCTGCAGTCATTCTCTTGAACCTCCTCTGCATCCTCTCCAAGGCCAGCACAACCTTTCTTTGGTTGACAATGAGAATATAGCAGAAACAGAGGAAACTTTGACACGCCACGAGTGATGGTAGTCTACAACTCCAAATATGCAGTACTGAATGCAAAAACTCTGAGCACCTGGATGTATATTTGAAGAGCTGAAGCCTGCAAATGAAGAACTTGGAAATTTGATTAATCCAAAGTTGATCCATGGCTAGCGTAGTTACAATGGGCTGAATAATGTTTGGCAGTGCTTCACATTTCAATGATTTGATAATTCTGCCATGGTTGAATAACACCACTAACTTGTAGAGATGAAGTTACTGACATTATAAATTCTACGATTTACTGGATAGTTAAAACAGTGCAGTTACTGTCTGACAAAACTTGTGGCCAGAGTAATACAGAAGAAACTCCAGCGAGGATGTTTTTCAGAGAAAATATTCCGGAGAGCAACTGGCATTTTTGATGCAACCCTCATGGTGCTTTGGTGCTTTGCAAAATGGCGCAGGAGAGCAAGGAATGGTAATTGGGCGAGGTAGAAAACACCAAGTCCAGGAATGTTCAATAGATTCAATAGGTACATTTAATATCAGAGGGCACGTGGCCAAGTGGTTAAGGCTATGGACTAGCGACCTGAAGGTCGTGAGTTCGAGCCCCAGACAAGGCAATGTGTTGTGTCCTTGAGCAAGGCACTTAATCACACATTGCTCTGCGACGACACCGGTGCCAAGCTGTATGGGTCCTAATGCCCTTCCCTTGGACAATATTGGTGTCGTGGAGAGGGGAGACTTGCAGCATGGGCAACTGCTGGTCTTCCACACAACCTTGCCCAGGCCTGCGCCCTGGAGAGTGAAGACTTTCCAGGCGCAGATCCATGGTCTCACAAGACTAACGGATGCCATAAAAAAAAGTCAGAGAAATGTATACAATATACATTCTGAAATTCTTTTTCTTCGCAAATATCTGCGAAAAGAGGAGTGCCCCAAAGAATGAATGTTAGCATCCCAAAGCTGCCCTCCAACTCCCCCCTCCCACACACAAACAGCAGCAAGGCAACGACCCTCCCACCTCCCACCAGTGAAAAAGCATCAGCGCCCCCCCAGCAAGCACTCCAGTGTGCCCCAAAGACTACTCATTCACCCGATAATTCGACATACCACAGGCTCTCTCTCTCTGTCTTTCTCTCCCCCAATAAGGCAAAAAGGGGTGTCCCCGTTTCACAGCAAGAGGGGAGACATAGCAAACAAGTCGCTGATTTCTGGTGTTAAAAGTCCATTGTGTCCCTTTTTCCGAGCCCTGTGCCCAAAGAACTCAGGTCTCTGGGCATACAGCCAGCAGCAAGCTCGCTGCTTCTGATCTTCTGTCTCCCACGACGCATCAGGCGGCGGCACCAGCCTTGGATCAGCCCTTCTTCAGAGCCACGAAAATCCGGCACCCTGAAGGCATGCTAGTCTCCCAGGCTGCGTCCTTAGGATATCAAAAAATGGCTGACCATGAGGCCCTGAGAGCGGGTCCCATTTCCACAAAGAACTGAAGTAACTCCAGGTCAGGGTCTTCAAAAGAGCCTTGAAGGGGGAAAAAGAGATGTCAAAGATAGAAATAGAGTTGTTTCTGAAGACGCAAGCAAAGGAGTCGCCGTTAGGTGCCATCATCCTAAGCTCCGCTCTCCAGGACAAGAAGGAATGTGTTGCAAGAAGGAATTTACAAGGATGTTGGCAGGAGTTGAGGATTGGAGTTATAGCGAAAGGCTGATGAGGTCTGGACTTTATTCCCTGGAGCGTAGGAAATTTGATAGAGTTATTGCAAAATTATGAGGGGTATAGATAGGGTAGAATCAAGCAGGCTTCTTTCTCTGGGTTTGGGTGAGCTGAGAACTAGAGGTCATGGGTTAAAGGTGAAAGGTGAAATATTTAAGGGGAACATGAAGGGGAACTTCTTCACTCTGAGGGTGGTGAACATGTGGAATAACTGCCAGCAAAAGTAGTGGATTCGGGTTTGATTTCAATGTTTAGGAGAAATTTGGACAGGTACATGGATGGGAAGGGTATGGAGGGCTACGACCTGGGTGCAGGTCAATCAAGTCAAGTCAGGTCAAGTCACTTTTTATTGTCATTTCGACAATAACTGCTGGTACAGTACACAGTGAAAACGAGACAACGTTTTTCAGGATCATGGTGCTACATGAAACAATACAAAAACTACACTGAACTACGTAAAACAACACAAAACTACACTAGACTACAGACCTACCCAGGACTGCATAAAGTACACAGAACAGTGCAGGCATTACAATAAATAGTAAACAACACAATAGGCACAGTAGAGGGTAGTGGGCTGGTAGTCCCATGGCTTGGGGAAAAACTAAATAGGCAAATTATTAGTTTGGGCCAAAGGGCCTGTTTTTGTGCTGTAGTGTTCTTAGGCTCTATGACTCTAACAGAAGTGTCTGTTTTAGTATTCCTGGATATTTTTCTGCATTCCTTGACTGTTTCAAGGACTCTGTTGGTTGATATTTAATATTCTTGTGTTTTTTGCTCATTTTTTGTCATTTATTCTTTTTTTGTGTGTTGAGTGTTTAATATTTTTTTTGAACAGGCTCCTGTGTTTTTTTTTTGTTTTGAGGCTGTCCGTGGGAAGATGAATCTCAGAGTTGTAAACTGCATAAATACTTTGATACTAAGTGTACTTTGAATCTTTGAATCTTTGTAATGGAAATGGTTCCCGGAGAGCTGGAGACTCAGTGAACATTTTGTTGAGTGGTATTCTGTGTCCTCGTTGGCTTACCAGCCATGGATCTGTGCACTTGCAGCAGGCATTAGCTCTGGTATGTATCCTGGGGGAACAAATAGTGGGAATAAGTAGCTGTACTATTGAGGTGAGTCTGGAATGTGTGTCTGGAGTCAGCACTTGGAATACGAGCCAAGTGCATGGCCAGATCCGAGTTCTGGAGTGCGTGTAGCCACTGCCAGTGTCCAGACTGCTTGTATTCTTCAGTTTGTTAGAATTTACTCAGATAGGGATTGCAGTATCTGTGGAGTGTTCAGTGCCTTGGGACATTTATGCTTGTATCCACGTGAAGTCTGTGTCTCTATCTTTCATGAGTAGTGAGAACTTGATGCAATCCAAAGACGATCAGCTCCCCATCGCAAGCAGCAAGTTCCCCAGTAGTATCAGTAGGACTTTTGATCTCACAATCGACCTTGTTATGATCTTGTTTACCTGCACTGCACTTTCTCTGTAGCTTTTACACTCTGAATCAAAATCAAGTTTATATCACCAGCATATGTCGTGAATTTTGTTGTTAAGTGGCAGCAAAATATAATAATGAAAATTGATAAATATGTGTGTGTGTGTATGTATGTATGTATATATATAAAGTTCGTCCATTGTCACTGATGAAGACCTCGACACCATTAGTACTTTCTACGAGGTCAAGTTGCTAGCTCGACACTTAACCCGGCACGGATGGAAAGTGTGCCCGGGAGCGACCCGACTGGATTTGAACTCGGGAACCTTCGCTCCAGAGTCCGGCGCTGATGTCGCTGCGCCACCAGCCGGCAATAATGGTGTCAAGACCAGCGCTTGATTTGGATTTAAGTGAGGGAGAATTGCGCAGCGTCAGCCTCACTCTCTCTTCCCAATTCCCATATGGATCCAGTGGCAAGACAGAGTCGAGACTGCTGGGGATGGGACTAGGCGCAGTGGATGACCAGGACGTCTTCTGTGTCTTGTCCTGCTCTACACGTTCCACGACGCTTGCAGAGACCGCCTTCTTGACCGTTGGACCTTCCATTGGTCTCGTCCGCTCAGTCAGCCGGAGTCTGTCTTCACATGCTGGGATAGACAACTCCCTATCTCACCGAGGGTTTGAGACCTGTCGGCTACCCTCACCTGGTTTAGCCGGCTTGTCGAAGCCATTGCCTGGGGTGTGGCCGCTGTTGCATGCAAACAGCTACGGGGAGCCACAGGTGAGAGCTGAGTGCCAGGTGGGGACCAGAGATGGACTAACTGCCTTGAAAAGGATGCAACATGTTCCCCCACCAGAGGTGCTACCCCTCCCTGATGCCCCATACACCCCATATATAGGTGTATATACACACACTAAAAAAATAAATTAGATAAGTAGTGCTAAAAAACTTGAGAGGTAGTATCCATAGTTTCAACATCCATTCAGAAATCAGATGGCAGAGGGCAAGGAGCTTTTCCTGAATCATTGACTGTGTGCCTTCAGGCTCCTGTACCTCCTCCCTGATGGTAGCAATAAGGAGAGGGAACATCCTGGGTGATGGGGGTCCTTAATGACGGATGCCTTTCTGAGACATTGTTGTTGTTCTGCATTATTTATTCTGCATTGTTATTGTTTGGGCTTGTTCTACCTCAATGCACTGTGCAATGATCTGATCTGTGTGAGCAGTATGCAAGACAAGCTTTTCACTGTACCTCGGTACATAAGACAATAGTAAGACAATTTCAATCCCAGTTCCAAGGTAAATATGCTACAGTTATGAATAGACAAGGAGAGATTTGATATGACTGTTTGGCAGGAGAAGGAATGCATGGATCTATGCAGTAGGAAAAAATTCTTGCACGTATATAGAGGATGATTCAGAAAAATCACAGATTTCCCATAACAGATTATGGCAAAAATGGAAGGAACTCTTTATCCATAACTTTATCTTTTCCCCATAATGACTATCGAAATTCCCTATTTAATAGAGGCATTATCCTCCTTATTTTTAAATGAAAAATCAAATACTCTTGTAGCTACATTGCCAATAAAATGCACTGCTTGCAGTGGGGATTTGCTTATACTATAACCTTGTAACCTCAGAGAAGTACTAGACAGATGTAAATATGTAGCAGTGTGTGGACCAGCTATTTATTGCCTCTGCAAGCATTTTAATGGCTGCACACTTAAAGGAGAAATAGAGGGTTTTAGATTACATGCTGATATATTAGTAATGAACATGGATCAAGTGCATACATGTCAAGTACTTCTGTCTCAATTAAAACTAATCCCAGTCCTCAACCATTACTAAGTGTTTTACACAGAGTGGTGAGTGTGTAGAACACCTTAGTAAGGGTGCTGGTAGAGGCAGATACATTAGGGACATTTGAGAAACCCTTAGATAAGCACATGAGTAATATAAAAATGGAGGGTTATGTAGGAGGGAAGGGGTAGATTGATCTTAGCGTAGGTTATAAGGTAGACACAACATCATGGGCCGAAGGGCCTGTACTGCGCTGCAGTGTTCTATGTTCTCTGTTCTAAATAGGGGAACCATTCATTCCTAAAAAGTTGCATGCTGTAATTTCAGTCCAATATTAATCCAAAATTAAAATTAAACAATCATTCAGCAAACTGCTTTCAGTGGATATTTTTATTGATTGTTTGAAGAGTTGAAAGTTTGCAGTCCAAGCATTAATGTTTCGGTGAGGTGGCTGCGAAGCACATTGGTTTGGCTGATATTCAAATTGCTATCTTACCACCACCCCTCCACACCCACTGAACTAGGGAAGGCCAGAGGTAGGTGTTTCAAAGTTGTTTGCAGAGTGCTTCTGCTCCCCACTTCTCTATTCCAATGTTTTCTCAATCTGTTGTGTCATATTCTGGGGAAAAATGTAACAGTACCAAAAGTGAGCTTGGTCTTGACTCCCAAGTGGGGCCTAATTTCTGAGTCATCCTCACTCATTCCTGGAGCCTGATGTACCAGGCTGCGGCCTAGTAAAGACACCAGCCCGACAAGGCAGACCTGAATCTCAACTCCCTCTCACACCCTCCTCCAGAGGTCCCTTCCACCACTGAGACCTTGATTCATGGCAAATGGACGATGGACCTTAGACTTGGACATATGGGCAATGAGTCTAAAGGTCAGGAGCCTAATTTTCATCACTTTCTACTTGCTTACTTATGTTTGGAAACTCCAAAGCACAAGAACTAATTGAAAGGAAAGCAAGGAAGTTGGGAGATAAATTGAGAACATTTGTTTTCATTTTAGCAAGGCCTGTATGTATGATGCAGTGGTATAATGACGTTTCCATTCACATGCTTTTGCATATAAACCACAATGCATTATGTAAACAACAACGAATGCTTAATCAAACAATATATTTACAATATTACTCAAATATTACTGAATACTACAAATGCTTTCAGAAAGAGCAATTATAGGTTTCAGAAAAAGCTTTTATAGGTATGTAAAAAGGAAAAGACTGGTAAAGACAAATGTAGGTCCCCTACAGACAGAAACAGGTGAATTGATTATAGGGAGCAAGGACATGGCAGACCAATTGAATAATTACTTTGGTTCTGTCTTCACTAAGGAGGACATAAATAATCTTCCAGAAATAGCAGGGGACAGAGGGTCCAGTGAGATGGAGGAACTGAGCGAAATACTTGTTAGTAGGGAAGTGGTGTTAGGTAAATTGAAGGGATTGAAGGCAGATAAATCCCCAGGGCCAGATGGTCTGCATCCTAGAGTGCTTAAGGAAGTAGCCCAAGAAATAGTGGATGCATTAGTGATAATTTTTCAAAACTCGTTAGGTTCTGGACTAGTTCCTGAGGATTGGAGGGTGGCTAATGTAACCCCACTTTTTAAAAAAGGAGGGAGAGAGAAACCGGGGAATTATAGACCGGTTAGCCTAACGTCGGTGGTGGGGAAACTGCTGGAGTCAGTTATCAAAGATGTGATAACAGCACATTTGGAAAGCGGTGAAATCATCGGACAAAGTCAACATGGATTTGTGAAAGGAAAATCATGTCTGACGAATCTCATTGAATTTTTTGAGGATGTAACTAGTAGAGTGGATGGGGGGAACCAGTGGATGTGGTATATTTGGATTTTCAAAAGGCTTTTGACAAGGTCTCACACAGGAGATTAGTGTGCAAACTTAAAGCACATGGTATTGGGGGTAAGGTATTGATGTGGACGGAGAATTGGTTAGCAGACAGGAAGCAAAGAGTGGGAATAAATGGGACCTTTTCAGAATGGCAGGCGGTGACTAGTGGGGTACCGCAAGGCTCAGTGCTGGGACCCCAGTTGTTTACAATATATATTAATGACTTGGATGAGGGAATTAAATGCAGCATCTCCAAGTTTGCGGATGACACGAAGCTGGGTGGCAGTGTTAGCTGTGAGGAGGATGCTAAGAGGATGCAGAGTGACTTGGATAGGTTGGGTGAGTGGGCAAATTCATGGCAGATGCAATTTAATGTGGATAAATATGAAGTTATCCACTTTGGTAGCAAAAATAGGAAAACAGATTATTATCTGAATGGTGGCCGATTAGGAAAAGGGGAGGTGCAACGAGACCTGGGTGTCATTATACACCAGTCATTGAAAGTGGGCATGCAGGTAAAGCAGGCGGTGAAAAAGGCGAATGGTATGCTGGCATTTATAGCGAGAGGATTTGAGTACAGGAGCAGGGAGGTACTACTGCAGTTGTACAAGGCCTTGGTGAGACCACACCTGGAGTATTGTGTGCAGTTTTGGTCCCCTAATCTGAGGAAAGACATCCTTGCCATAGAGGGAGTACAAAGAAGGTTCACCAGATTGATTCCTGGGATGGCAGGACTTTCATATGAAGAAAGACTGGATGAACTGGGCTTGTACTCATTGGAATTTAGAAGATTGAGGGGGGATCTGATTGAAACGTATAAAATCCTAAAGGGATTGGACAGGCTAGATGCAGGAAGATTGTTCCCGATGTTGGGGAAGTCCAGAACAAGGGGTCACAGTGTCACAGTTTGAGGATAAAGGGGAAGCCTTTTAGGACTGAGATTAGGAAAAACTTCTTCACTCAGAGAGTGGTGAATCTGTGGAATTCTCTGCCATAGGAAGCAGTTGAGGCCAGTTCATTGGCTATATTTAAGAGGGAGTTAGATATGGCCCTTGTGGCTACGGGGATCAGGGGGTATGGAGGGAAGGCTGGGGCGGGGTTCTGAGTTGGATGATCAGCCATGATCATAATAAATGGCGGTGCAGGCTCGAAGGGCTGAATGGCCTACTCCTGCACCTATTTTCTATGTTTCTTTGTTTCTATGTTTAATTGAATATCAAAATGATGTCTTTTTGTGTTTTATTGATTTCACTAAAGCATTCGACAAAGTGCAACATGAAAGATTATTTCAAATTCTCACTAAACTAAACACTGACGGAAGGGACCAACAACTGCTTCAAAATTTATACTGGAATCAAACAGCGGCGGTAAAAGTTGATGATAATATAAGTAGTTGGACTAAAATTCAAAGAGGAGTTAGACAGGGATGCGTTGCCTCACCGGAATTATTTAATATCTATAGTGAAATGATTCTCAGAGAAATAGAAGACCTAGATGGGATAAAAATTGGAGGTGTTAGCATCAACAATATAAGATATGCAGACAATACCACCCTAATAGCAAGTGCTGCAGAAGACCTACAAATCCTCCTAGACAAAGTAGTACAAACAATTGCAGATTTTGGTCTAACCATCAACTGTAAAAAAAACCAAATGTATGGTAATATCAAAACAGCAGGATACTCCCAACTGCCAATTGTACATCAGTAACCAAGAGATTGCACAAAAGACCAGCTTTAATTACCTTGGTAGCTTTATATCACAAGATGCTAGAAGTAAAGTAGAAATAAAAAGAAGAATTGCCATTGCCAAAACCAACTTCCAAAAAATGAAACTAATTTTTACCAACAGACACATTCCTATGACAACAAAGCTTAGGCTACTAAAATGTTATATGTGGTCAATCTTGCTGTACGCTTCCGAAACATGGACTATAACACCAGAACTCCAAAGAAACTTAGTAGCAACAGAAATGTGGTTTTTTAGAAGAATGCTGAAAATATACAGAGGTAGGGTAACAAATGAGACAGTACTCCAACGTGCCCATACAAAAAGATCTTTAATGAGAACATTAAATGAGAGGAAACTTAAATTCCTGGGCCATGTCATCAGAAAGGGAGAAATAGAATGCTTACATTACAAGGCCGTATGCCTGGGAAACACGGAAGAGGAAGGCGAAGAAGAAAATAAGTGGACACTGTGAAAGAACTAACAGATCTAAGTGTGCGAGATATCATTGACGCTGCGAGGGATCGTTCGAAGTGAAGAGCCATGATCGCCCAAGCATGTAACGCGCATGGCACATGAAGAAGAAGAAGATTACTGAAATATTAAATACACAACCACTTTCAGCAGCGTTTGGCTTCCTTTGTGTTTCCCACACTGAAATGCAACAATAGAACTGCTTTCTTAAAATGAAGGTCACAGCTGCCGTGTCTGCTCTGAGTATTGGGCCAGATTTCGGGCCAAACAAAATAAGTTTAAACATTTGCAAACAAGTTCACAGTCCAAAAGCTGTGTATTTTGAGAGAAAATTCAAAAATCTGAGGCACAAGGGGACTCGGGAGTCCTTGAACAGGATTCCCTACAGGTTGATGTGCAGGTTGAGTTTGCGGTGATTAAGGCAAATACGATATTAGCATTGATTTCAGGAGGACTAGAAAAGCAAGGATGTAATGTTGAGACCAAATCTGGAGGGAGGAGAAGATGGCAGCGTGAAGCCGCGTGCGCGGCCGTTCTGAATGAATATTGATATGTGTAACTAGGGGCCGTGCATCAATCCGGATTTGACGGGGGAGAGCCGTGAAGCACAGAGGAACACCTGGAGAAACTTCTGAAATTCCTGCTTTGCTGCCGCTGCTACTGTGCGATCGAGAATCTCCGGAGGGGAAGGCCCCAAATCCTTGGCTTTGCGTATCGCCTGTTGCCGGGGCCGGGGTCGAAACGCTCGGCAGAGATGGTGCTCGGTGCATCGGTGTCGGAGAGCTGGTCGGAGACTCGGAGTTTTTTGGACGGACTCGGAGTCGGATTGTGGTCGGATGCTTCCGGGATGCTGCATCGGCAAGTTTGCGGCGCTGGAGGTTCACCGTCTGCATGAGATGATGGGACTTTCAAGAGACTCTGAGAGTTTCACTGTGCCATGGTCTGATCTTATCAAATTATGGTATTGCTTTGCACTGTTGTAACTACATGTTATAGTTATGTGGTTTTTGTTTGTTTTTAAGTCGGTCTGTCATGTGTTTTTGTGATATCATTCTGGAAAAACATATTTATCATTTCTTAATGCATGCATTACTAAATGACAATAAAAGGGGACTGCGGGTCCTCATAATCATAATCATAATCATAATAAAGCACTGGTGAGGACTTACTTGGAGTATTGTGAGCAGTTCTTGGCCAAATGACCTAATTTTGCTCTAACATCTTATGGTTTTACTTCTCTGGGTCTTGGGGTGCCATGGTAGCACAATGCTATTACAGTGCCAGTGACCCAGGTTCAACTCCTGCCGGTGTCTGGAAGGAGCTCTCCCCTTGACTGCGTGGGTGTCCTTTGCGTGCTCCAGTTTCCTCCCACATTCCAAAGGTAATGGTTGGTAGGTTAATTGGTCACATGGGTGTAATTGGGCAGCACGGAGTCATGGGCCAGAGGGATCTGTTACTGTGCTGTAGATCTAAGTAAAAAAACAAACTAACTAACTAACAAATAAATAAATGAGTGGACTCTGCTTTGCATGCACTGAACACCAAACTGTCTCCACAATCTATGGACTCCCTTTCAAGGTCTCCTCATCTGTATGTACCTCAAAATCAATAAAGAAATGAGTAGGCTCCACTTTGCCGGAAGTGGACGTTGAAATGTTCCTACGACCTATGGACTCATTTTTAAGGACTCAGCATCCCACGTTCTCGATATTTATTGCTTATCTATCTGTTATTATTATTTTGTTCGTTTTATTTTTCTTTTTGTATTTGTACTGTCTATTGTCCTTTGCACTTTGGTTGTTTATCTTGTTGTGCACATTTTTCATTGATTCTATTGTGTTTCTTTGTATTTATTGTGAATGCCCGCAAGAAAATGAATCTCAGGGTAGCACGTGGTGACTTTGATAATAAATTTACTTTGAACTTTGTAGCTCCCACCATGTTTCATTGGCAACCCTGTTCATTTTCACATTCTGATAATGCTGAAGAGATGCTAACTGCTACAAATTTGAGGGCGGTTTTGCGCTGCAAACTCACGTCCACTGGGAACCCGTTTGCAAATGTCCAAATTAGGCCCACTAACATCTGCCAGAGCAAAAGTAGTGAGAGCTTGAACCCATTTCCCCGAGGTAAAAGGACAATTCTCTAAAACACTTTGCCAGCAAATCCCTATCAGTCTGTAAGCGCACCACATAAAAATATTAATTGTTTTTTTGCTGTGCGTATAGCTTTATTAATAACAGCCGTTGCTACAGGACTCAGAGTCCAAAAGTAAAATGTTGTGTGAGCAGATTGATGGGGTGAAAATTCCTTCTTCTCCTAATCGTGATATCCATTTTAGACATAATTTGGAAGGTAATGTTTCATTAGTGGCCCAGGATGCTCCCTGTAGACTTATTTATACCATTAGGCCACATGTGACACGGGGGAAGGACAAGGCACTTCAAGCAGTGCAAGGAGAGTTGATGGGAATTAACTCTTGAGGGGCCAGACATGCTATTCCTCATGCTTGGTTTCTAGGGTGCACATACGTTTGCTTACGATATTGTCTGGTGCTTCCAGAGACAAAAACAAGAGCAACACACACAAAATGCTGGAGGAACTCAGCAGGTCAGGCAGCATCAATGGAGAGGAATAAATATGTGATATTTTGGGCTGAGACCCTTCACCAAGAATGGAAAGGAAGGGGGAAGAAGCCAGAATGATAAAGGGGGAGGAGGGGAAGAAGTACAGGATGGCAGATGATAGAAGAAACCAGGTGAGAGAAAAGGTGGGGATAAAGTGAGAAATTGGGAGGTGACAGCTGGAAGAGGTAAAGGGCCGAAGAAGAAGGAATCTGATAGGTAGAAAGTGTGGACCATGGAAAAAAGGGAAGATGGGGCACCAGAGATGATAGGAGATGCGAGGAGAAGAGAAGAGGTAAGAGGGGAGACAGAGTGGCGAATGAAAAAGAGAGAAAGGGGACCGGCGAGAAATTACTGGAAGTTAGAGAAATCGATACTCATGCTGTCAGGTTGGAAGCTACTCAGACAGTTGATTTGGAAATAAACAACAGGCAAAATTACCACTCATCAATAATATTAATGACATATGCAAGAACACAGGAAGATAGGGCCAGGAGTAGACCACTGGCCCCTCAAGCTGCCCTGCCATTAAATACGACCTGGGCCTTAACATCACTTCTGTGCCAATTCCCCACAGCCCTCAATTCCTTGATCTTTCAAAAATGTCTGTCTCTGCTTCAATACCTCCAACACTCCAGCGAAAGACCACCCGCGTATCATGCAGGAACAATAAGCATTGTGTTAACACTGCTGGACTAGTAATCTGGAGATGAGAAGCAATCCACTGGAGGAACTCAGTGGGCTGAGCAGCCTCTGAAGTCCCAGTGAAGGTTTTCAACCTGAAATGTTGATAGTTCCTTTACTCCCTCAGATCCCACCAACCCGGGTTCATTTCCCGCCACTCTCTGTATGTTCTCTCCATGACCATGTGGGTTTCCTCCAAGTGACCTAGTTTCCTCTCCATTCCAAAGACATACATTTAATAGGATATTTGGTCACATGGATGTAATTGGCCATATCTTTAAATAAAATAAAACATTAAAAAGTGTCTTTTTTGCGCCGCTGCTACTGTGTGATCCAGAATCTCCAGAGGGAAGGCCCCGAGTCCTTGGCTTTGCTTGTTGCTTGGCGGCTGGGACAGGGTCGAAGTGTTCGGCAGAGATGGTGCTTGGTGCTCGGTGTCAAGGGGCTGGTCGGAGGCTCGAAGTTTTCGGACGGACTCAGAGTCGGCTGTGGTTGGGTGCTACCAATGCATCGACAGTCGTCAGCGCCTGGAGGTTTATGGCAAGGAGGGTTTCTCCTTCTGCCGCCTGCTATCAGGGACTATCGGGAGTTGGTTGGAACTTTGAGACTTTCTTTTTACCTTGCCCATGGTCTGCTCTTTATCAAATTATGGTATTGCTTTGCACTGCTGTAACTATATGTTATAATTACGTGGTCTTGTCAGTGTTAGTCTTTGGTTTGTCCTGTTTTTTTTGTGATATCACTCTGGAGGAACATTGTATCATTTCTTGATGCATGCATTTCTAAATGACAATAAACGAGGACTGAGTGTCCTCATAATCTAATCTAAAAAATAAAAGGTGCTTGACCCATGGAGCTCCTTCAGCAGGTTGTTTGTTACTCCAGGTTCCAGCATCTGCAGCTTCTTGTGTCTCCATAGTAATTTGGAGACATGAGTTCAAAGACTCAAAGTACATTTATTATCAATATATGCATGCAGTATACAATGCTGAGATTCATCGTCACACAGACAGCCATAAAACAAAGAAACATCATGGAACTTGTTCAAAGAAAACATCGAACACCCAAAGCGCAAAAAAGAAAATCAAACTGTCCAGGCGGCAAAAAAAAAAGAGCAAAAGACACAGAATATAAAACATCAAATCACAGTGTCATTGCAACAGTCTAGGAATTTTCTGTTCAGTTCAGTTCAGCATTGTGTTGCTCGGTGACTGCAGGCCGCACAGCCAGTTCAGCCCTATCAATATCGCACAAAATAGGAATAATTAGAAAGCAGCAACACATCATAACACGAACGACGAAGCATATTGATTAAACCTTGCCCAGGACCCAAGGCTCCGGCACCATTCTCGGGCAGCAGCTAGTGTGAAGAAGAGAGAGAGAGCGGTTAAATGCAAGCACCTTTCTCGGGGAGCAGTGAATGAGAGCGAGAAGAGGAGGGAGACTGGCCACAATGCAGGCAGCTTCCTCTGGCAGCAGTGACTGAGAGGGAGAGAGAGAGACCGGTCAAACGCAGGCAGATGGCGCTCAACACCCACTTGCCTTCCACTCACTTCCTCGTTGATTTTAGTCTTGCTCGACGCTTTAATTGGCGAGATCGGCAAGGAAGGGAGTCAATCATGGCCTTGAATGATCAACTCTATTTCTTGTCCACCAGGCTGCACACTCTGCTCGAAACCTCACCGAACCCCCTCAGAGACAGCAAAGCACCTGCTCACTCTATTGGCCCAAAAGCACATCATCAAAATGTAAATCACAAACAAGATAATCTGCAGATACTGGAAACCCAAGCAACAGACACAAAACACTGGAGGAGCTTAGCAGGCCAGGTAGCATCTATGGAAAAGAGTACAGAGGATGTTTCGGGCCGAGATCCTTCATCAGGACTGGAAAAAAGGTGAGAAGTTGGACCAACAAGGTGGAGGGGAAGGGGAGGAAGAAGTACAAGGGGGTAAGTGATAGGTGAACCTGGAAGAGGGGAGGTGTGAAGTAAAGAGCTGGGAAGTTGATAGGTGAAAGAGATAAAGGACTGGAGAAGGGGAAATCTGATAGGAAAGGGTAGAAGACCATGGACAATAGACAATAGACAATAGGTACAGAAGTAGACCATTCGGCCCTTCGAGCCTGCACCGCCATTCTGAGATCATGGCTGATCATCTACCATCAATACCCGGTTCCTGCCTTGTCCCCATAACCCTTGATTCCCCTATCCATAAGATACCTATCTAGCTCCTTCTTGAAAGCATCCAGAGAATTGGCCTCCACTGCCTTCTGAGGCAGCGCGTTCCACACCTCCACAACTCTCTGGGAGAAGAAGTTCCTCCTCAACTCTGTCCTAAATGACCTACCCCTTATTCTTAAACCATGCCCTCTGGTACTGGACTCTCCCAGCATCTGGAACATATTTCCTGCCTCAATCCCTTAATAATCTTATATGTCTCAATCAGATCCCCCCTCAATCTCCTTAATTCCAGCGTGTACAAGCCCAGTCTCTCTAACCCCGCTGCGTAAGACAGTCCGGACAACCCAGACTGGAAGAAAGGGAAAGGGGAGGAGCACCAGAGGGAGGTGATGGCAGGTCAGGAGATATGGTGACAGAGGGAAATGGGAATGGGGAATGGTGAAGCGAGGGAGTTAGAGAAATCGTTGTTCATGTCATCAAGTTGGAGGCTACCCAGACGGTATATAAGGTATTGCTCTTCCAACCTGAGTGTGGCCTCATCGTGGCAGTAGAAAGCCATGGACTGACATGTCAAAATGAGTATGGGAAGTGGAATTAAGATGGTGGCCACTGGGAGACCCCGCTTCTTCTGGCAAATGGAGCTTAGGTGCTCTGTGAATCCGTCTCCCAATTTACGTCGGGTCTCACTGATATACAGGAGAACCGGACACAGTAGATGACCCCAATAGACTCACAGGTGAAGTGTTGCCTCACCTGGAAGGACTATTTGGAGCTGTGAGTGGTAGAGAAGGAGGAGGTGGAGGGACAGGCAGTGAGGGAGGAGGTGGAGGGACAGGTATGGCACTTGTTCCGCTTGCAAGGATAAGTAACTTTGGGCCTCCGCTTCTCCCAGTTTCATCTATCACTTACCACCTTATACTTCCTTCTCCCTTTCCCCCACCTTCTTACTCCGACTTCTCACCTTTTTTTCCAGTCCTGATGAAAGGTCTCAGCCCGAAACATCGACTGCTCACTCTTTTCCATAGATGCTGCCTGGCCTGCTGAGTTCCTCCAGCATTTTGTATCTGTTTCATCAAGATGTAAATCACTGATTCCAATAGCAGCAGAATCATATTTGAAAGAAGAAGTAAAGGAATAGTTTCGTGAACCGTCTGAGGGACGTCGCCTTTGGTCACATTGCTCACTTCAAATCCCATCTTCAGTTCAAATCCCATCTGAGAAAAGGATGAATTTAAGTTCAGCTAATTAAGTAACCAAGCTCAGTACAAGATTGAATTGGTAAAGATCAGAAACAGAATCAAGTTTATTATCAGGGATATATGTCATGATTTTTTTTTGGTTTTATGGTTTTGTTGCAGCAGTACAGTGCAAGACATAAGGTACAATAAATAAATAGTGAGGTAGCATCATGGGTTCAAGGACTGTTCAGAAATCTGTCGGCAGAAATTGTTCTTAAAATGTTGAGTGTGGATCCTTAGGCTCCTGTACCTCAGCCTTGATAGTAGTAAGGAGAGGAGGGCTTGTCCTGGGTGGTGAAGGGTCTTAATAATGGATGACTTCTTGAGTGACTGCCTTTTGAAGACACCCTCGATGGTGTGGAGGGTTGTGCCAGTGATGGAGCTGCCTGAGCCAACAACCCTCTTCCATTGCTATGCATTGGAGCTTCCAGGCAGCGTTGCAACAAGTCCGAATGTGCTCCCGGTACATCTGCAGAAAATTTCCTGCCTTTTTAATGACATATCAAATCTCCTCAAACTCAAAAGAGTGAATATGAACCCATTCACTTGCCCTCAAAAGTCCACCTAGCACAATAAGGCCTGCTGAGGATGGAGAACTGTCCATTGGTTTGTCCTGTATGTTACTCCAAGACCGGTACCAGTGTGGCTCACCCCTAGCTCTGCTCTGAAATATATTTTCAACTGCAACAAGTAAGGGATGGAAAATGATGACTATATCCCAAGAATCTTCTCTAAAGTAGCTTCTGTCATTTCTGTTTCCTAGGATTTTAATTTCTAATGAATGTGACTGCATTTTAGGTTTCCTGGCTCGATATTTTACCAGCCACAATTAGCAACATTTTGAGATAAGGATTAGATTGCTCTAAGACAATTGACCTTGTTTAAAACAGTTCTGAAGACAGAATAAGAAGACTTTTCACATCCTGTAGCTGGGAATTAACTCTGCTACGTCTGGCTGCGAAACGAGAAGGATTGGGCATGGGACTAGTAAACCCATCCCGTAAAAACCCCAGGCTACAGAAACGTCAACAGAAGCTCCAAAGACCTCATCCCTGGGGAGGAAGGATCTTCGCCTGGAAGATGTATGAAGTTGTGTGGAGAAAATGGAAGCCACTATGTATATGGATTTCAGCAAGGCATTTGGTAAGGCACTCCATGCAAGGCTAATTGAGAAAGTAAGGAGGCATGGGATCCAAGAGAACATTGCTTTGTGGATCCAGAACTTCTTGCCCACGGAAGGCAAAGAGTGGTTGTAGACAGGTCATATTCTGCATGGAAGTCAGTTACCAGTGGAATGCCTCAGGGATCTGTTCTGGGACCCTTACTCTTTGTGATTTTTATAAACGACCTGGATGAGGAAGTGGAGGGATGGGTTAGTAAGTTTGCTGATGACACAAAGGTTGGAGGTGTTGTGGATAGTGTGGAGGGCTGTCAGAAGTTACAGCGGGACATTAATAGGATACAAAACTGGGCTGAGAAGTGGCAGATGGAATTCAACCCAGATAAGCGTGAAGTGGTTCATTTTGGTAGGTCAAATATGATGGCAGAATATAGTATTGATGGTAAGACTCTTGGCAGTGTGGAGGATCAGAGGGATCTTGGGGTCCGAGTCCACAGGACACTCAAAGCAACTGTGCAGGTTGACTCTGTGGTTAAGAAGACGCATGGTGTATTGGCCTTCATCAATCATGGAATTGAATTTAGGAGCTGAGAGGTAATGTTGTAGCTATATAGGACCCTGGTCAGACCCCACTTGGAGTACTGAGCTCAGTTCTGGTCGCCTCACTACAGGAAGAATGTGGAAGCCATGGAAAGGGTGCAGAGGAGATTTACAATAATGTTGCCTGGATTGGGGACCATGCCTTATGAGAATAGTTTGAGTGAACTCAGCCTTTTCTCCTTGGAGCTACGGAGGACGAGGGGTGACTTGATAGAGGTGTATAAGATGATGAGAGGCATTGATCGTGTGGATAGTCAGAGGCTTTTCCCCAGGGCTGGAATGGTTGCCACAAGAGGACACAGGTTTAAGGTGCTGGGGAGTAGGTACAGAGGAGATGTTAGGGGTAAGTTTTTTACTCAGAGAGTGGTGAGTGCGTGGAATGGGCTGCCAGCAACGGTGGTGGAGGCAGATACGATAGGGTCTTTTAAGAGACTTTTAGGTAGGTACATGGACCTTAGTAAAATAGAGGGCTATAGGTAAGCCTAGTAATTTCTAAGGTAGGGACATGTTCGGCACAACTCTGCAGGCTGAAGGGCCGGTATTGTGCTGTAGGTTTTCTATGTTTCTGTGCTACATAGCCGATCAACCGAGCAGCCCAGGACAGAGGACTCTGGTGAGCTGCCTATAGGAAGCCTATGCCCCTGTAGGGGTGGTGGGCTTAGGGAGAAGAAGAAGCTTGGTATCAGTTACCTCCTACTTCTGCCTTCCAGCAAAATGGCTGAGGGTACTGGATATCAGGGTCCCTTCCTGAACTTGGTGTTACACTAATCCTGATTTAAAACATAGAACGAAAGAGTACAGGAACAGGCCGCTTGCCCACTATGTTGTGCCAGACTAATTACATCGTTACTAATTACAATGCCCAGCTACACTAATCCCTTCTGCCTACACAATGGCCATATTGTTCTATTTCCAGCATACTCACGTGCATAATGTTGTGAATGTCTCTATCAATACCTGTAGTATTGTGTGCAGTTTTCTTCCCCTAATCTGAGAAAAGACATTCTTGCCATAGAGGGAGTACAAAGAAGGTTCACCAGATTAATTCCTGGGATGGCAGGACTTTCATATGATGAAAGACTGGATCGACTAGGCTTATACTCGCTGGAATTTAGAAGATTGAGGGGGGATCTTATTGAAACGTATAAAATTCTAAAGCGTTTGGACAGGCTAGATGTGGGAAGATCGTTCCCGATGTTGGGGAAGTCCAGAATGAGGGGTCACAGTTTGAGGATAAAGGGGAAGCCTTTTAGTACCGAGATTAGGAAAAACTTCTTCACACAGAGAGTGGTGAATCTGTGGAATTCTCTGCCACAGGAAACAGTTGAAGCCAGTTCATTGGCTATATTTAAGAGGGAATTAGATATGTCCCTTGTGGCTAAAGGGATCAGGGGGTATGGAGGGAAGGCTGGTACAGGGTTCTGAGTTGAATGATCAGCCATGATCGTACTGAATGGCGGTGCAGGCTCGAAGGGCCGAATGGCCTACTCCTGCACCTATTTTCTATGTTTCTATGTGTGTCTCTATCACCACCCCAGGCACCCACCATTCTCTGTGAAAAAACTTGTCCTATATATCTCCTTTGAATTTACCCCTTCTCGCCTGAAATGCATACTCTCTAGGAATTAGATATTTCAACCCTGGGAAAAAAAAATCAGGATGTATATTGTATACATTTCTCTGACATTAAATGTACCTATTGAAACCTATTAAAGAGGATGATGGTTGTTTATTCTTTCCATGCCTCATATAATTTTATAAACTTCTATCAGATCTCCCCTCATTTGCCACTACTCCAGTGAAAACAACTCAGGTTTGTCCAGCCTTTTCTTATATCATTATCAGTTTCTCTTTGCTCCAAGCCTATCAGTAATGTTCCCTCACCACCTGGGACGTGCCTTCCTTTCATTACTACCATCGGGGACGAGGTACAGGAGCCTGAAGACCCACACTCAACAGTTCAGGAACAGTTTCTTCCCCTCTGCCATCAGATTTATGAAGGGTTCATAAATCCATGAACAATATCCTGTCATTTCTTTTTCTTGCATTATTTATTTATTTTGTAATTTATAGTAATTTTACATATCTGCACTGTACAACTGCCATAAAATAATAAATTTTGCATCCATTTTAGATCAACAAATTTTACATCAACGATAATAAATAAGATTCTGATCCTTCTGTTTTCTCCAAGCCTCCACCCTCTGCCTACACTTTAAAACATGCTGTATTTCTAACTTTTAAAATTTGAATGAACGGACATCGACCTGAAAGATTATTTTTGGTTCATTTTCCAGGAATTCTGCCTGACCTTCTGAACGCTCCCAATAGGATACTATTTTACACATTTACAGCATCAGCAATTTTTTTTTATTCTTTGGTGTTCTCCTCCAAAATGCACTTACAAAATTTCAGTATAAGTTGCTTTGTTTCTCGTACTGTTCCCTTTCATCACACTCTCACTTTCAAAGTTCAAAGTTCAAAGTACATTTATTATCGAAGTAATATGTACTATACACAACCTTGAGATTTGTCTCCTTACAGACAGCCACAAAACAAAGAAACCCAATAGAATCCTTCAAAGAAAAGAAGACCGTCAAACACCCAACGTGTAGTGGAAGAAAAAACAAATTGTGCAAGCTATAGAAGTAAGCAAATAGCATTCAGATCTGAAATTTACTTAAGTAAGTCCACAGCTAAGAAGCCAGTCATCATTGCAGCCACTTCAGGAGCCTGTCAGCCGCAGACCATAGCCTCAGTTCAGCACAGAGACGAGTAAACCTTGTGGTGCAGTGAGCTAACTGGCCCATTAAGCTTTCAATTTTCTTTGCAAGGTAGAATTTTTGTTTCCAAAAATGGTTTGCCTGGAACCTGGTTGTCAACCTATACTGAGATTGGTTTCTTACAGGCAATGGTCACGAATGACAGGGTTGAAGCTGAGTTATGGGTATTTGGATCATTGAACAAAATGCCTTTTCCAAAGGATCGCCACCTTGTCATGGTGGGGAGGCTGGTGAATTCCTGAGAACACCAGAGTGATGCTGTCTCGAGTTTAACCGTCAGGTGCTTAGCTCCTGGTAGGATCACCCATGATGGTAAGGTCAATGGGGAGGTTCCAAACAGTGATCCAACCAAGGCCGTAGTGGTGGAGCTGGAGGAAGATGGTGACGTATCACAGCGGCAGTGAAGGCAGGGGGAGGCTGCAGCACTGAAGGCTCCACTGGACCCTGACCCTAATCCATCAAAAACCATATGGTGGCTGCTTGTGCATCAGCCTCCCCACGCGAAACAACGTCGCCCACAGACATTCTACATTAAGGGAATAACCCCTTAGGAGAACATTACACCCGACTTGAGTGACCTCATCACTACTGATACAAGATGCATTGAGACTCATCAACATAACTGTGCTTTTGAAGGTTTTGGTAAAGATGAACAATGTTTAAAAGCGACTTGGATTGGATAAGTATAGAGGAATATCAGCCATCTGTGATTGAATGGGTTTGGTATGGGCGGTATATCACAGCCAGCATGGGCCGAAGGGCCTGATTGCGAGCTGTATTTCCTCCCCTGACGTACATTGGTGGATCAGGTGTGAATCTAGTGTTCCCGAGAATAGTCTTCATGTCCCGTTTAGTTTAATTAGGAATTTAAATTCACCTGAGGCTGAGTCGGGATTTGAACTCATGTCTCGGGCCCAGCGGGCTAGGCTCCTGGATGTGAGTCCAGAACCAGAACCACTGCACCACTGACTCCCTACACGGGGTCTACGGAAGGCACAGCCACAGGCGGAGCATGGCCAGCTGAGCAAGACTCAGCTCAGATAAGTCCATAAGACCATAAACCATATGATATAGGAGCAGAAGCAAGCCATTTGGCCCATCGAGTCTGCTCTGCCATTTCATTGTGCTGATCCATTTTCCCTTTCAGACCCAATCTCCTGTTTTTCCCTTGCATCCCTTCATGCCCTGACCAATCAAGAGTCTATTAACCTCTGCCTTAAATATAGTTAGATCCTTGGCCTCCACAGCTGCCAGTGGCAATGAAGTTCACAGATTCCCCACTCTCTGGCTAAAGGAACTCCTCCTCCTCTCCATTCTATAAGGGTGGCCTTCTTTTTTGAGGCTGTGTCCTCTGGTCTTAGACTCCCCCCCATAGGAAACATTCTCTGCACATACACTCTATTGAGGACTTTAAACATTTGATCGGTTTCAATCAGGTCACCCCTCATTCTTCTGAATTCCAGTGAGTAGAGGCCCAGAGCCATCAAACTCTCTTCAGATGTGTGGTATTGGGAACCAATCTGCCTTGCGGCATTTTTTTTGAGATTGCTCACTCTGTTATCCTGTCAAAGACCCAAATCCATTTAAAAGAAATTTCCTGCTAAGATCACAATCTCAAACTTGTGGGGGTAATACACTTAATATCTGAGCTGAATGTTTGCCAGAGTCCGTACTTTGGAGGAGATAGTAAACTGTATATACTACCTAGTGTAACATTAATTTGCATATTTATTTGCATGCTTTAAAGTTTCAGTAAACTCCTTAAAATATACATTATAGGATTTCATCATCCTCTCCCCATTGACATATAACTTTATAGTGTTACTGAAGCCCAGTGATAAGTCTTGATTGCCGACTCTCAGATTATCATCATTGTGACAATTTATTATTTAAAATCCTGTTATCTATCATTTGCTGAATGCAGCATCTTTTCTTTGATCTGCATTACTGACATCTACACAATTTAAAGTAGCAGAGAGGAAGAATTTCAGAGAAAACTTAATTGAGCATAACATAAAAGGAATTTTCTTGGAATAATTGGTCCATTCTAACTATAATTCAGGCCTTTGAGATAACTGTCCCCCCCGACCCCCTGTCGTGGCATCAGGTTAGGTTGTCTTTAGTTCATGAAAGCAATTATGAAACATTTGCATAAAATACTCGTGTATGAATAATATATATATATATTTTCATGAGAAGAATGGCTCTTGGATATTGTGCTAGTTCTAGTGCATTGTTAAGTCTGCTCCTTAACCTGGGCACTCCTCGGAGAAGAGGAGTGTTGGATGTTTGCATCTCAGCACAGTTGACACTCAGGAGAAATGAAAAGGAGATTTTCGAAATGTCATTACCAGGAGTTTGAATAGAGAAATGCACGGAGATGTAGAGGAGAGGATTCAGCAGCTGAGAGCCACCGTTCAACACACAGAATGAAGCCTTTGGCTGGCTTGTGAATTCGAGTGATGCCGAAGTCTTCCATGAAGTGTGACTTCAAGGTTGATTGGGAAAACAACTTGCCTGAAAGTGTTCTGAAGTGGAGTTCCACTTTAAACGGCCATTGGGCTGTGAATGGGCAGTGACTAGTGCTCAATGATGTGAGGCAAGTGAATCAACATTTCCATAGTCACACCTCATTGTCTAAACAGCAAATCTGGATCATGCCACAACACAGCCACAATCCAATTTCTCTGCCCTTTGATGCTAATTCAGTTCTTTTGTGTTCTCCCGAACCATATGCATTTCATTCTGCTATATTGGGTGCTGAATAAAACATGAACTAAGATTGTTAAACTCATATGAAACTTTAAGTATTGATTAAGTCCATTTATCCACTCAGAAGATTCAATTTTACCACCAGCAGTGAGCACTAGAGCCAGCGTAGCTATTAGTTTTAACAAACACACTGATTTTTGGTGAGGTTTTGCAATTGGTCTTGCTATGGAGTGTGCATTAATGCAGGCAAAAGTAAACAGGTCCTACTATCCAAGCTTGCACTTCCTTCACCAATCAGCTCCTCAAATTGGGGTACAGTTCTGTCCACTTTAGAGGCACAGTCAATGTAATTTTAATTACATCAATAGAAATGTGGGGATTAGAAGCAACTACCAACCATGACAGTTTGTGACCTCATTAAGGTCTCTGAGCTTGTCAGCTGGGAAGAACTGTGCAGCATGCTTCTGAAACATTTTTTGTTTTAGGAATACACCCCTATCTTACTTTTGCTTTATCTTGGCACCTTGGCATTTGAGCCTTGTTGTCAATAAATTATGAATCTACAACAGAGCCAACTTAAGTGAAGATCAGTATCATTGCACCACCACTCTTTTCAATCTTTCTTGTCACAGTTCTGCACTGCCACACCAACAAATTTCTGGTGGGAGTTGATCGAATTTTCAGAGTTAATGGGGACTGGTTCAACCTGTGGGGACTGCATTCCCAGACCTCAGAAGTCGAACTACAGTGTACAAGATGCATCATCGCCATTATATGCCGTGTCGTATGATGCGGGCGATCATGGTTTTTTGATTGTGATTGTTCTTGGCAAATTGTTCTTCAGAAGTGGTTTGCTATTGCCTTCTTCTGGGCAGTGCTTTTACAAGATGGATGACCCCAGCTGTTATCAATACTCTTCAGAGATTGTCTGCCTGGTGTCAGTGGTCACATAACCAGGACTCGTGATGTGCACCAGCTACTCATACGACCATCCACCAGCTGCTGCTGTGGCTTCACGTGACCCTGCTTGGGAGGCTCAGCAGTAGCTACATCTTGCCCAAGGGTTGCCTGTAAACTGGCAGAAGGAAGGAGTGTCTTACACCTCCTTTGGTAGCTTCATACCTCCACCCCACCACCTGATACAAGACTGCTGTATACAGTCATAGTGTCCAGAAATTTGGAGGCCATGCTCCATGCTGTTTGTGACCTGTCCACTCATAAGCACAAGAAGATAGAACTTTGTTGCAACATACTTATTAATCACATCTGAACTTATCAACTGGAGTGGAAGCAAGTCAACCTAGATCCTAAGCATCTGCCTATGAGGAAGACGGAATAAAACATGGACTGAGATTGCATATACCTGTGCAATTTCCACAAGTGAGAAAGCACACCTCATCCATATTTGTGCAGGGCATTGGATTGTACCAACAGAGGTGAGTCTTGGTGCTGTCTGCTCTTTAGGTCTAAGCTTTCAAAATTCCTCTCTTACCCTCTTACCTTACTGAAAATTATACCTTGATTATACCTATCTTATTAACTGATTTGTGAAGCCCTTCATTCCACTGTCCCCTCCCTTGCCTTCTCTGCTACTGAAAACAAACTTGTTTCTTCTCTTTCAGCTATCTCCCTTCTACTGTCTCAGTCCGGATGAAGTATCATAGAACATAGAACATAGAAGGACCCTGTCTACCTGTGAAGCAACTTTTAGGGATCTGTGGACATGTGCCCCCAGATCCCTCTGCTCCTCCACACTTCCAAGTATCCTGCCATTTACTTTGTACTCTGCCTTGGAGTTTGTCCTTTCAAAGTGTACCACCTCAAACTTCTCTGGGTTGAACTCCATCTGCCACTTCTCTGCCCACTCCTGCATCCTATCAATGTCTCTCTGTAATCTTCGACAATCCTCTACACTATCCACAACACCACCAACCTTTGTGTCATCTGCAAACTTGCCAACCCACCCTTCTACCCCCACATCCAGGTTGTTAATAAAAATCATGAAAAGCTCCCAGAACCGATCCTTGTGGGACACCACTAGTCACAACCCTCCAATCCGAATGTACTCCCTCCACCATGACCCTTTGCTTTCTGCAGACAAGCCAATTCTGAATCCACCTGGCCAAACTTCCCTGGATCCCATGCCTTCTGACTTTCTAAATAAGCCTACTGTGCGGAACCTTGTCAAATGCCTTACTAAAATGCATATAGATCACATCCACTGCACTACCCTAATCTATATGCCTGGTCACCTCCTCAAAGAACTCTATCGGGCTTGTTAGACATGATCTGCCCTTCACAAAGCCATGCTGACTGTCCCTGATCAGACCATGATTCTCTAAGTGCCCATAAATCCTATCTCTATGAATCTTTTGCAGCAGCTTTTCCACCACAGACGTAAGGCTCACTGGTCTATAATTACCGGGATTATCCCTACTACCTTTATTGACAAGGGGACAACATTTGCCTCCCCCCAATCCTCTGGTACCATTCCCGTGGACAATGAGGACATAAAGATCCTAGCTAGAGGTTCAGCAATCGCTTCCCTCGCCTTGTGGAGCAGCCTGGGGAATATTCAGTCAGGCCCCGGGGACTTATCCATCCTAATGTATTTTAACAGCTCCAACACCTCCTCTCCCTTAATATCAACATGCTCCAGAACATCAATCTCACTCATATTGTCCTCACCGTCATCAAGTTCCCTCTCATTGGTGAATACCGAAGAGAAATATTCATTGAGGACCTCGCTCACTTCCACAGCCTCCAGGAACATCTTCCCACCTTTATCTCCAATTGGTTCTATCTTCAGTCCTGTTATCCTTTTGTTCTTCACATAATTGAAGAACGCCTTGGGTTTTCCTTTACCCTACTCGCCAAGGCCTTCTCATGCCCCCTTCTTGCTCTCCTCAGCCCCTTCTTAAGCTCCTTTCTTGCTACGCTATATTTTTCAATAGACCCATCTGTGTATCCCTGTCATGTGGTCACTGACAAATGACTGAACCCAGGTGCGGAGGAACGGCGGACTCCCATGTTGAGACAGAAACAAGAGTTTATTCATAGGAATTCCAGGTGAATGTCTCTGGCTGGACTGAGTGACACATGTCGAAACACACAAGGACTCCTCGATGAGCGCTAATTGGCTGTCCTCTTTAAATAATCACAGTAGCCTGAAAACCCGTGTCAGTCATAATAAACTTGACAAGATTAAACAGAGAGCACAAGGGCTTAATAACTCAGGATGTCCTGTCTCAGGACAGGACCCCGTTCAAAATGTTGACTGCCCATTTCTCTCCATGGACATTGCCTGACCCCCAAGTTCTTCCAGAGGCTCATTTTTTTGCTTGGTATTCCAGCCTAAGCAGTTTCTTGTGCCCTTTCTCTTTCCCAGTTGTGATCAAGCATCTGATAGACCTGAAATGCCAGCACTGTTTCTCCTTCCACAGATGCTACCTGACCTCCTGAGTGTTTCCAACATTTTCTGCTTTTGTTTCAGAGTTCCAGCATCTGGATGTTTTGATTTATTTTAGTTCCATGACCATCATCCTAACAGCTTCTTAAGCAACTGGTTGTCAACTCTTCTTTGCTTATTTTCTCCTGAAGACAGATTATTACCATAAACGTGACACGTTGATGCAGGGCATTGTTGTTGTTGGATCATTAGAGTCTTGTAGGCCATAGGCATAATGCAGTCTCAAGGCATTTTATGGACATAAGACCAGAAGACATGGGAGCAGAATTAGGCCCTTTGGCCTATCGACTTTGTTCCACCTATCTATCATGGCTGATTTATTATCCCTCTCAACTCTATTCGCTTGCCTTCTCCCTGTAACCTCTGATGCCCTCAGTGATCAAGAACTAATCCACCCCCACTTTAAATGCACCCAATGACATGGCCTCCACAGCTGTCTGTGGCAGAGAATTTCACAGATTCACCACCCTCTGACCAAAGAAATTCCTTATCATCTCTGTTCTTAAGGTACATCCTTGTATTCTGAGGCTGTGCTCTCTGGTCCTAGACTCCACCACTATAGGAAGCATCTTCCCCATGTCCACTCTGTCTAGGCCTTTCAATATTCTGTAGGTTTCAATAAGATCCGCCCTACTTTGTTGCTTCCAAATTCACGCAACTGCCAGCATGAGTTGCCATTAATCTGGAAGAATCAGCAAAATGCTCCTAGAAAGTGCACCAATATCTAATTAAAAACACCTTCATACACTCACACCCAGTGCCATGAGCTATACCAAGCAGCTCCGTAATCTAGTGCAGATTGCAAGCTGCATTCAGCAGTAACATCAAATGCAGCATTCTGTGTTTTTGATCGGATGCATACTATTCAGTAGTCTTTAAGAATTGTCTGAAAACATTTGCTTTGTCTTGCAGTTATACCCGCTTGAGTTTTTGTATTAAAAAAGGCATGCTGACAAATCCCACTCATCCGGTTGTAGGCACAGATGCCTTTGAAGAACTGTCTTAACCCAAATGCGATGGAAATCACTTGTTCTGAGACGATTATACAAGATCTCTGATTAAAACAGTCACCTTCGTGAGATGTGATCTCTTTTTGGAGCTGAGCCTTTACACAGTCACAGCCACTGAAATTAATTTTCATGGATTTTTGTTGCCTCTGTCAAAGCCAGAATTTAATGCCCAATCTTCATTCTCTGCGAGATGATGGTGGTGGAGCAGCTACTTGAACAGCAAGTGGTCCTTTTGAGGAGGGTCGTTGGACCAAGGCCTTCAGGACTTAGACCTGGTGATGGAGGGCCAGCGATTATACAGTACATCCAAGTAAAGATGGTGTGTGGCTTGGAGGGTGCTCTTATATCCACGTTGCATTGTCCACAGTGCACTGTGTAATGAATTGATCTGTATGAAGAGTATGCAATTTTCTCACAGTTCTTCAGTACATGTGACAATAGTAAACCAATTTACCATTTTTTCAGTCATCTCCTTCTTACACTTCCTCCTAACAGATGAATTATGATTACCAAACCCTCACCATCTTCACTCAGCGAGCACCACCGACAGATGTGTCATCCGGTTTCTCTGGGTTTCCACACAATATTCCCTTCATTCACCACCTTTCCATCATATTGAAACACATGGCATTTCTAACTTTGCCAGGTATGATGGAAATCTATAGACCTGGAACATTAATGCTGTTTCCATCTCCACAGATGCTGACTGACATGTTGGATATTCCCAGTAATTTCTGTTTTTATTTTAGATTTCCAGCAACTGCAGATACTGATCTCCCACAGCAATGAAGTTGACTATTAATTGGCTTGGGAAACAACTCAGTGTAAGAGCAACCGCGGGTAAAGCCCTCCCCACCACTGAGAACATTGACACAAAACTTTTGTCGCAAGAAAGCAGCATCCATCATCAGGGATCTCCACCATGCAGGCCATGATCTCTTCTCGCTGCTGCCATCATGAAGGAGGTATGGGAGCCTCAAGATTCTCACCACTAGGTTGAGGAACAATTATTACTCCCAACCATCAGGCTCTTTACCTTCAATTTTATTTCATCATTGAAATATTCCCACAACCTACGGACTCTTCAGAATCAGCTTTATTATCACCAGCATCTCTTGTTCTCGATATTTATTTATTTATTTATCTATTTATTAACTACTTCTTTTTGTATTTGCAAAGCCTGTTGTCTTTTGCATGCCAGTTGAATGCTCAAGTTGGTGTGGTCTTCCATTGGCTCTGCTATGGTTATTATTCTACTGTGGATTTATTGAGTATTAGATTAGATTATGAGGACACACAGTCCTCCTTTATTGTCATTTATAAATGCATGCATTAAGAAATGATACAATGTTCCTCCAGTATGATATCACAGAAACACAAGACAGACCAAGACTGAAAAACTGACAAAAACCACATAATTATAACATACTGTTACAACAGTGCAAACAATACCGTAATTTGATAAAGAACAGACCATGGGCACGGTAAAAAAAAAGTCTCAAAGTCTCTTGAAAGTCCCATCATCTCACGCAGATGGTAGAAGGAAGAAAACTCTCCCTGCCATGAACCTCCAGCGCTGCAAGCTTGCCGATACAGAACCCCGGAAGCACCAGACCACAGCCAACTCTTGAGTTTGTCCGAAAACTTCGAGCCTTCGACCAGCCCCCCGACACCAAGCACTGAGCACCATCTCTGCCGAGCGCTTTGACCCCAACCCCGGCTGCCAACAACAGGCAAAGCCGAAGATTTGGGGCCTTCCCCTCTGGAGATTCTTGATCGCACAGTAGCAGCAGCAGCGAAGTGGGCATTTCAGAAGTTTCTCCAGATGTTCCTCCGTGCTTCTCACGTCTGTCTCCATCAAATCAGAATTGTGCACGGTATCTACTTAACAAATACAGATAGCATTCTGGAGCGGCTGCACTCACTGCATCATGCTACCATCTTCTCCTCCCTCCTATATGCCCACAAGAAAACAAATCTCAGGGTTGTATATGGTGACGTATATCTACTTTGAACTTTGAATTAGACTTGTGCAATGGATACTGACCTTGAAAGCCTAAAACAAACTGCTGGAGGAACTCATCTGGTCAGGACTAGCAAGGTCCACCTGAAACGTGAACTGTCCATTTACCTTCACAGATGCTGCCTGACCTGCTGAGTCCCTCTACCTGGTGTTTATTGATCCATAGTTCAGCACCTTCGGTCTCTTGTGACTCCAAGAAGCTTTGTCTGTCACACCCACATCCATGAGCAAAATATATCTTCAAGCAGTTTAATTGCATGCATCTCAATTAAATGCACCAGTACAGCATTGCAGGAATATGCTTTCTTTCAGATGAGCATATAAGATCCCAGTGTACAACATCAAAAGTGTGGGAGAGTTTCCTGTCTGATATCTTTCACTTGAATAATATTGGTAAAAATCAATCCATAGCACAGAAATATAGCCCACTAAGACCATTCAGCCCATCAACCAGCCATTTACTCTAATCCTACATTCTCATCAATGCCCCTCAAATTCTACCTAGGCGCAACTTTCAGCGAACAAATAGCCTACCCACCTGCACAGCAATGTGGGAGCAAACTGGAGCACTACCGTCATGCAGGAGGTACAGAACCCTTAGGTTCCACACCACTAGGTTTAAGAACAATTATTACCCATTAATCATCAAGGCCCTGGACTAGTGTGGACAATTTCATTCGCCACAACTACAGATGAATGGACCTAAAAATCAAGATTTAGGTGATCAGTGATGCTATTTCTGGTCAAATAAGTCATTAATATACAAGATCCAGGTCTGCACATATTCATTTGACTTTGGTGCTGGGGGGGCTTTCGGCATTTCTGGAAAGAGCCCTTACTTACATCAGTGTTGTCCGAGCATTGGTGAGAGGAAAAAGCTGCTGCAGGAAACACAAAGATGGAAGAAAAGGAATTATTTTCAGGAGACGCCTCATGCCATCACACTTCATTATTGCAAACTAATGAGGGGTTGTTACTTCTTCATCAAGATCTCTTCTTATTAGATGTGAGATCCTGACCTGATGATAGCGGGGCATCCACTGGGACATTATAAGGTCCATTTCTCTCGTATTGCTGTGATTCAGAGGTCTGCTTTTATGAGATGGGAACCTCCACATCTAAATCAGTTTAACTTTTTGAGAAAAAGAACTTTTATTTTGTGAAATATTTCCAATATGATGGCAGAACAAGGAATTTATATACAGACTGCAAGTCCAACCTGTTTGATGACCTTCTCATCAATCTTTAAAATGAAAAAAAAAACTATGTCTATAACTTGAGGGCAAGCAGAGAATCTTTAATTTAAATGGGACCCTGGCTAATTAGTATTTTGGGAGTAGTTGTCAGCTTCGGATCTGCTTCTTAGCCGTAGAATCAATTGAAAACCCAGCCGTGATGAGTTCTTCCCTTCCTGATGTCTGAAGGCTAAGCTACTTGTTCATTAGTCTAACATCTTGCCTAATGTTTCAGACAAGTGACACATATAGATCTGATTGCTGGATGAGGGTATAGCTCTCCCTATAGGGGAATCTTTTATTTAACAGAATTGCCGTCATTTTAGTAATTATTAATTTCAATAAGATTTAAGCTTACAGTGGGTAGTGATAGCCAAAAGCCCTTAAAATTCCACATTTTCTTCACAGAGAGCACTTCTTCCAAAAACAGCAAATACTCCACATCCTTACAGAAATCTATTTTTCCTCTATTCAGAAAATATATTTTGCCATATTTTCCCTCACCGTCCTGTTATTTTTTTTGCCCCCAAACTCTGTTAATTGCTCTCCACATTCATTCTCTTGTTCCTTCTGCAATCATTTACAATCACAAAGTTGGACATTGCAGAATTAACATTTCTTGATTTTTCTTGTGTTTTTCGCTCTTTTCAGTATTGGTAGGGATCTCCCCCTGTGTAGGGTTAGATGTAGAAAGTGCTGTGTCTCTATCCTCAGTGTTAATAGCAAGTTCGATCATGTAGGTTGAAAGGTCTGTAACAGCCGGGTGGCTTTTGATTCCTGAGTCTGCAGAAACGAATAATCCTTTTGGAAAAGCTGCAAAGCAAGGAACTTACTGGCTGTTGCGTGACAACAGGTCAGGCGCAGAGTAGGGCTGAGTGCTGGGCCTAAGGCTCAGGCTTCTGGGTCAGGTGATGGGAAAAGAATGCCTGTCTTCTCAATTTTTATTCTTGTATTTCCACTTGGATTCAGTTGCTTACCCTGATCTGTAACCAACCCTCTCTAAATCCCCAGAATAACTGGGATGGAGACCTAATCCCAGGTTACCCATGATGAACATGGCGCCCACTAAGCTAGTCCCATTTGCCTGTGTTTGGCCCACATCACCCTAAACCCCTCCTATCCATGTACTTACCTGAACGTTGTTATTGTACCTGACCTATGGGGTGTATGGGGTGTCCAGGAAGCTGGTGAAGGGTTTGTCGTGTCTTTCTGAGCAGTTCACTCACCTTTGGTCCCCACTGGGCACTCAGCTCTCACCTGTGGCATTAAGTCCCTGTTTGTATGCAACAGCGGCCACGGCCTGGTACACCGCTTCAACAGGCAGGCTAAACGAGGCGAGGGTAGCCGGCAGGCCGAATAACCTGCCTGTTGGAGAGGAATTCGCCTCCAATGAATTGAACGGATGAGATCAACAGTGAGATCCAACAGCCAGGAAGACGGTTCTGCAACGCTTTGTGGGGAGTGAAGGTTATGACAAGGCACAGAAGAAGTCATGGTCATCCACTGCAACCAAGGAAGACCCCAGTTGTGATGACTACTCATAAAATGGACCCAGACTTCTGAGGTTGAATGAATGGAACTGCCTCAGTGCAATGTCTTTACCACTTTAAAAACTCTCCTGCACACGTCTTTTTCGGGGAGTTCATAGAGCACACAACAGAGCTGTCATTGTCGGATAGGATGGACGAACAATCACCTGTCTCAACACACCTCCTCTGGAAGCTCATTCTACTTACACTTAATGGCCACTTTATTAGGTACAGGAGTGAAAGCCGAATCAGAATCAGGTTTATTATCACCAGCATAGAACCATAGAACCATAGAACATTACAGCACAGAAACAGGCCTTTTGGCCCTTCTTAGCTGTGCCAAACCATTTTTCTGCCTCATCCCACTGACCTGCACCTGGACCATATCCCTCCATACACTTCTCATTCATGTACCTGTCCAAGTTTTTCTTAAATGTTAAAAGTGAGCCCACATTTACCACTTCACCTGGCAGCTCATTCCACACTCCCACCACTCTCTGTGTGAAGAAGCCCCCCCCCCAATATTCCCTTTAAACTTTTCCCCTTTCACCCTTAAACCATGTCCTCTGGTTGTTTTTTCTCCCCCAGTCTCAGTGGAAAAAGCCTGCTTGCATTCACTCTATCTATACCCGTCATAATTTTATATACCTCTATCAAATCTCCCCTCATTCTTCTACGCTCCAGGGAATAAAGTCCTAACCTATTCAACTTTTCTCTGTAACTCAGTTTCTCAAGTCCTGGCAACATCCTTGTAAACTTTCTCTGCACTCTTTCAACCTTATTTATATCCTTCCTGTAATTTGGTGACCAAAACTGCACACAATACTCCAAATTTGGCCTCACCAATGCCTTATACAACCTCACCATAACATTCCAACTCTTATACTCAATACTTTGATTTATAAAGGCCAATGTACCAAAAGCTCTCTTTACGACCCTATCTACCTGTGATGCCACATTTAGGGAATTTTGTATCTGTATTCCCAGATCCCTCTGTGCTACTGCACTCCTCAGTACCCTACCATTTACCTTGTATGTTCTACCTTGGTTTGTCCTTCCAAAGTGCAATACCTCACACTTGTCTGTATTAAACTCCATCTGCCATTTTTCAGCCCATTTTTCCAGTTGGTCCAAATCCTTCTGCAAGCTTTGAAAACCTTCCTCACTGTCCACTACACCTCCAATCTTTGTATCATCAGCAAATTTGCTGATCCAATTTACCACATTATCATCCAGATCATTGATATAGATGACAAATAACAATGGACCCAGCACTGATCCCTGTGGCACACCACTAGTCACAGGCCTCCACTCGGAGAAGCAATTCTCTACTACCACTCTTTGGCTTCTTCCATTGAGCCAATGTCTAATCCAATTTACCACCTCTCCATGTATACCTAGCGACTGAATTTTCCTAACTAACCTCCCATGTGGGACCTTGTCAAAGGCCTTACTGAAGTCCATGTAGACAATATCCACTGCCTTCCCTTCATCCACTTTCCTGGTAACCTCCTCGAAAAACATGTGACGTGAAATTTGTTAACTTAGCAGCAGCAGTTCAATGCAAAAGATAAACTAGCAGAGAGAAAAAAATAAATAAAATCAAAAAAAATAAACAAGCAAATCGATTATGAATATTGAATAGATTTTAAAAAATGTGCAAAAACAAAAATACTGTATATTAAAAAAAAGTGAGGTAGAGTCCAAAGATTCTATGTCCATTTAGGAATTGTATGGCAGAGGGGAAGAAGCTGTTCCTGAATCGCTGAGTGTGTGCCTTCAGGCTTCTGTACCTCCTACCTGATGGTAACAGTGAGAAAAGGGCATACCCTGGGTGCTGGAGGTCCTTAATAATGGACGCTGCCTTTCTGAGATCCGCTGTGGTCTTCCGCTGCTGGAGCCCATCAACTTCAAAGTTTGACATGCTGTGCATTCAGAGAGGCTCCTCTGCACACCACTGTTGTAATATGAGGTTATTTGAGTACTGTCGCCTTCCCATCAGTTTGAAATAGCTTGGCTATTCTCCTCAGTAACAAGGTGTTTTTGTCCACAGAATTGTCACTCACTGGATTTTTTTTTGTTTTCCACGCCATTCACTGTAAACTCTAGAGACTGTTGTGTGTGAAAATCCCAGGGGATGAGCAGTTTCTGAGATTATCAAACCACCCCGTCTGGCACCAACAATCATTCCACAGTCAAAGTCACTCCGATCACATTTCTTCCCCATTCTGTTGTTTGGTCTGAAGAACATCTGAACCTCTTGACAATGTCTGCATGCCTTTATGCACTGAGTTGCAGCCACATGATTGGCTGTTTGGCTGATGAGGGTCACTCCCAGAACAGCCACGATTCTTGTTGCTACACTGGAGGGGGTTCCTGTGTAAAGTATGTCTCTGTACTTATCTTTATATCTAGAATAACTTCACATGAACCTCACTCGGAACTGACTGCAAACACAATCTCCTGCAACACCATATCTCTAACCAGGCTCTGAATCGAAACCCCACGTCAAGCCTAATGATTCTCTGTCGCCTTCCTTTGCTCTGAATCCTGACAAAGCCCCTGTGCCCAATTGCTCTTTCCCCAATTTGATTCCCGCAGATGCTGTGGCCCTATTCATTGGAGCTGCACTCTCAATATCATTATAAATACTAGATCTGTTCATTGTTGACATTACGCGGACCACAGTTGTGTAGTGGTTAATGCCTTTGCTTTAGAACGCCAGTGATCAATGATTGGAGTTTGATTCCCGCCGTTGTCTGTAAGGAGCTTGTATGCTCTGTCCATGACCGCGTTGGATTCCTCCGGGTGCTCCGGTTTCCTCCTACATTCCGAAGACTTAAGTACGGTTAGGGTTAGTGAGTCGTGGGCAAGCGATTTTGGCGCTGGATGCATGACAACACTTGCGGTGTGTCCCCAGCACATCCTCGCTGATTTGATTTGATGCAAGCAACGCATTTCATTGGACGTTTCAATATACACTTGACAAATAAATCTAATCTAATTTAATATCATCTTCCTTATAAATTGATATTAATAATTCATATAATACTGTAAATATTTTAAATACATTTATGATGCTTTGTGTTTTAATTAAAATGGAGCTTTTACTTGTTTTATTGCTTCAGGTTATCTGCTTCCCGCACTCACTATTGAGTCCACCCTATCTCACATCAACTCATAGAGTCATAGAGCAGTACAGCACAGAAACAGGCACTTTGGCCCATCTAGTTTGTGCCAAGCCATTAATTTACTTAGTTCCACTGACCTGCACCCAGACCACAGCCTTCCATACTCCTCCCATCCATGTACCCATCCAAATTTCTCTTGTGTTGAAATCGAACCCAGCTCTACCACTTGTGCTGGCAGCTCGTTCCACACTCTCACCACCCTCTGAGCGAAGAAGTTTCCCCTCATGTTCCCCTTAAGCATTTCACCTTTCACTCTGCTTATAGTCTCACCAAACCTCAGTGGAAAAAGCCAGTTTGCACTTACCCTATCTATACCCCAACTGTGATGGGACGTCGGCAACCACTTGTAAATGAATGGCTTTTTGCTCAAGTGACTGTTAAAAGAACCGAGACCTTCTCTGCTTTTGGTGTCCATGTTCTTGTCCTTGGGTCTAGTATCATTGTGTTGTGTCACCCACTATGACAATCTCTGAACGGACTGATTTTTTACACCTGAGTCCCTTTGATTTTCAGCATTTTAACTGGTTCTTCCCTTCGGTGTACACTGGACCCAAACCAGAGGCAATTCTTCATGACATCCGAACCTCATAGAAATCACCAGCCCACCTTATATTAAGTTTTACAGCCGGTTCAGTCACTATTTCAGTTTGGGAGTATATGAACCTCAACTGCAAAAGCCCAATACCCATTATGCAGTAAGACCATAAAACAGAGGAGTGGAGTTAGACCTATTAGCCCATCAAGTCTGCTGCACCATTCAATCATCCAATACAGCACCTTGTTCATCCCATAATCGAAAACCTGCAGATCTTGCTCCACACCTTCCCCCACCTTTTCTATACTGGCTATTTCCCCTCTTCCGTCCTGGTCTTGATGAAGGGTGTCAGTCAGAAGCGTCAACTGTCCTTTTCCCTCCAAAAATGTTGCCTAACCTGTTCTGTGCCTCTAGCCCAGGGGTTCCTAACTTTCTTTATGCCATGGACCCCTACCATTCACCGAGGGGTCCCTATACCCCAGGTTAGGAACCCTTCCTCTAGTCTTTTTGTGTCTACAAAAGACATGACAGAGAATTGTCTTCTGAACAGAAGCTAATACTCTATGTTCAATGCAACACTCTGTCCAAATGGATCAGAACTGTCAAAGAATTGACTTTTGGATCTTGGCTAAAGCTCTTATTTTAAAGAAGACTGAGTTTTCACAGAATGGGGCAAATTCTTGAGTAATTGTTTTTCCTTTCAGCTAGGTCCTGCTACTAACCCTTGACATTTGTCACAGAGAGTACAGGGACAGTTAGGCGAAGAAGAGATCAATTGTTTGACTGAGCAAATCAAACACTTGATATGCTCAGTCAAATTATGGGGTGGGGGGTATCGACAGGGTACGTGCAAGGGTAAATGGTCTATGAAATGTGGTTAAGGTTAAACATGTTTCTTAAACATTTAATATAATTTCAGTAACTACTTCTAAAAAAATAACATTAAGCTGCAGGTGTTTAATGGCAGAGTCATAATTTTTATACTTTAGATCGGTATTATAGCCATTTTCACTGAGTTTGTATGAGAACTAGAGGTCATGGGTTAAGGGTGAAAGGTGAAATGCTTAAGGGGAACACGAAGGGGAACTTCTTCACTCAGAGAGTGGTGGGAGTTGAACGGACTGCCAGTGGAAGTGGTGGATACTGGTTGGGTTTCAACATTTAAGAAAAGTCTGGATAAGTGCATGGATGGGAGGACGATGGTCCAGGTGCAGGTTAATAGGACTAGACAGAATTATAGTCTGGCATCAACTAGCTGGGCTGAAGGGCTTGTTTCTGTGCTGTAGTGTTCTATGACTCTATAACTTTATGATTTTTCCTTGTCTCTGCCAACAGCAATGGACAGTACCACGAACTGACGTTACCCATTCTTAAATTTGGGAGATGGCAAGCTAGAGATAAACCGCTACTCTGACACAACTCCGCGTTGGCCTGGTGGCAGTCAGGACTCAAGGATACCCATCAGTACCAACAGCATGCAGGTTAAATATTGAGGACACAAGAACATCTTTTCAAGAAATCTTTATGCTTGATCCTGCAAAACACAATAATAAAAAACACATGTACACCTAAAGGAGGCACAACATGTCACTTCTAAAAGAAATATTTGCAAGTCTGCGTAGCAAATGCGGCAGGAGGAATATGCACACTTCCAAAGCATTATTAGCAACCATTCAAATTCAACTCCCTTAGTGTGACTCCTGGTACCGAGTCACACTTATTAGGGAGGTGTCGATTCTGGGCGAATTGGAAATAATTACTCAATTAGTGACTCAGTTTTGTTGTTTGAGAGAAACAGCTGTACCTTTGGTCACCTTACATTACTTTTCAATGTAATGCCTTCCCATTTTCTCCACTTAGATTTGCAGTCAGCAATTGAAATTTCTTGCAAGTTTTATTTAAAGCCATATTAGCATATTTCCTTTCACCGGGGTCTCAGTACCCTAGGTTCCTGTAATTATTATTCAGTATTATTCATTAGGACTGGGTTTTGCCCAGTGTGCAGCTCATGTTGAATCAGCTGAACTGTAAGGTTTTTGATAAAGGAAGGATGCAGAGGTCAGACTCGTGTCTGTAATTGAGGCTTGGTAGTCAGATGCCATTTCTACTCATCTGTAAATGGGGATCTGAGGAGAAAAATATGTATCACAACTTCTGTAATGAAGCACAAAAATCAGGCAGTGACCTTTAATAAAGGGAGCCAAAGAACTTTTGTTAGCAGACACAAAGGCAGCTGAGGGTACTGGAATAACAAGCAACCGAGCCCAAAAAATAATACAAAAGCCTCTTCTATATCGCATAAAAGATATTGGAAGAGAAAATTTCCACTGAAGACGTCCTTATAAGGATTACCATCAATTAAAATATTTATACTGCTTGCAAGGCGAGCATGTGCCTTTTGGCAGCGGCTTTCGAGAGAATTTTACTTTAGAAAAAATCCCAAAATGCAACAAAAATCTGTTAGACATTTTGATGTCTCCAGCGTGAGCATTTTAACTGTGATTTATGACATAACTATATATGTACGCTTGACAGCTTTCAGATTGCTCCAAAGGCAGCGGAACTTTTAAGTGAGCTGGGCTATCTGGGAAAATCTATCAAGGGTCTATCCTGGGAGAACAAGGGAGATAGGCTTTGCATGGAACCGCTGTGTAGAAAGGCCCGCATGCTGAGCACATCCTCCATTTGCTGACAGTTGCTCTCAGACTTCACTGTATTAACGAATAAAAGGGAGCTCCCTGTAGACTACACATCTACCATGTTTTGACATTGACCTTAATACATAATTTAACCACAAAGCCAGAGAAGTGTGTAACAAGATGAGAAGAGACCTCAGAACCTGCAAACAGAGTGATGTTTAATCAGAAATCATATTTGTTCATGACTGCGGTGATATGGGCAAGAAAAAAGGGGGTTGAAGGACACCGGCCTGTTCTTTTTCTTATCCATATATATATTATATATACATTATAAAGTGTTATGGGCCTGTATGTCAGGATTTAACACCCCTGGTTCAAATCTCTGTGCTAATACAAGCTGAAGGAGTTCAAGTCATCCAAACACGATACTTATATTCTCAGAAACTGTTCTGCCAACACCACAATACGGCTGATTGTCATAGTGCATTAAAGGAAGTAACAAGACTATCAACTTCTCACTAACCCGCTGTGTGTTGTGCTGTAATTTTGATATGATACGTAATCTGGGAATTAAGTTCCTTTGAGGATCTGTCATTCCAAAATAAAGTTTAACTGAAGCCTAGTTCTTCCAGATTAAGTGAGCTATTATTGATATTTGTATGTACTGAGGACAATAAAGCATACAGAGAACACAGAACTTTGAAGAGTACAGCACAGGAACCAGCCCTTTCCCCATGATGTTGTGCCAAACTGATTCAATTATCATTAATCTCTTCTGCCGACACAATGCCCATAACACCATAAGACAGTAAAACGTAGGAGCAGTATTAGGCCATTCAGCCCATCGAGTCTTCTCTGTATAGCCCTCCATTCTCTGCTCATTTATATGCCTATTCAAGAGTCTTTTAAACATCTCTTTCTTATTTACCTCCACTATCATCTCCGACAGGCTCTTTACATAGTTCTTGGATGGGCACATAAACACCTGCTCCCTGTGTAAAAATGTCCCACTTATTTCCTTTGAATCCACCCACGTTCACCTTAAATTCATGCCCTCTTGTGTTAGGCATTTTGACCCCGTGAAAAAGATACCGGCTGACTATTCGTGCCTCTTATAATCTTATAAACATTTATCAGAGCTCCCCTCAGCTGCTGCAGCTCCAAAGAAAACACCCCCAGTTTGTTCAGCCTCTCTGTATGGCACACACCTTCTATCCAGGTAGCATCAAGGTAAACTTCTTTTGCACCCTCTCCACAGCTTCCATCTACATCTTTCCAGAAGTGAATGCAACATTCCAGATACGGCCTAGCTAGAGTTTGAGAAAGTGGCAACATAACTTCCAGGGATCTTAAACTCAATGCCTCAACTCATAGAGCTGAGCCTATGATATCATATTAAAGGTGAGCATACCATGTACCTTCTTCATCAGGTAGAAGCAGACCGCAACCCATGTCCTGTAATGAACTGTCCTATCTGTAGGAGGTGTATGAGATGTGGTTATGAATAAATATGTTTCTTAAACATTTAATATAATATCAGTAACTACTTCCCAAAAAATAAATTAAGCTGCAGGTGTTTAATGGTAGGATTGTAGTTCTTATACTTTAGATACATATTAATTTCCACTGAGGTTGGGTGAGACTAACACTAGAGGTCATGGGTTACGGGTGAAAGGTGAAATGCTTAAGTCAAACATAAGGGGGAACTTCTTCAGAGGCAGGTAAGTGTGTCCAATGGGATGCCAGCAGAATCAGTGGATATGGATTCAATTTCAACATTTAAGAGAAATTTGGGTAAGTACATGAATTGAAGGGGTATGGGGGGGCTATGTTCCAGGTGTAGGTCAATGGGACTTGGCAGATTAATAGTTCAACACTGACTAGATGAACTAAAGGGTTGGTTTCGGTGCTGTGGTGTTCTTTGACTATGACTCTATACTTTTCTGTTGTTCGATGAAGGTTAGCATTCCTTCTGCAGTGGCTCCATGATAAACGGGGAGAATGAATGCAATTTTAACATGAAAGGGAAAGTACATCCACCAATCATATTGCACCTGCAATAACACTTCTTAAACAGCTAATAAATCACCTCACCAGGGATGAATTCAGCTGGGGGACAGCAGACAACAGTTTGGAAATTGCAGGCTTAAGAGCTTGCTGTCTAATGTTGTAGATCGTTCCCTGTCTTTAAGGAATCTATAATGAATTATTGTTTCACAAAAGAGAATAGCGAAGCACATGGACCTAGTTAAAATCAAGTGCAAGTTTAATTGATCTATATCCCAGAATGCAAGCTGATGCCCTCCAGGAGAAATGATTAGATTAGCTTTAGCAGTGAAACGTTTCAGTACAAGCTGGAAACTTGAAGGTTGGTCTTTAGAGTCTGAGAGTCATAGAGTATGAGGGCATAGAAACAGGCCAATGAGCCCACTTAGTCCACACTGAACTGTTCTATTGCCTAGTTCAATGACCCACACCTGGACCACAACTCTCCATACCCCTCCCAACCACATACTTATCCAAACTCCTTCAATGTTGCTTTAGATATTTTTCAAATTTCAAAGTTCAAAGTAAATTTATTATCAAAGTACATATATACTTTGTACTGTACCAGAAGTTTATGGTCGAAATGACAATAAAAAGCGACCTGACTTGACTTGACTTGATATCTCACCATGTACAACCATGAGATTCATTTTCTTGTGGGCATACTCAATAAATCCATAATAGACTCACAACCATAATATAATCAATGTAAGACTGCACCAACTTGGATTTTCAACCAGTGTGGAAAAGACAGTTAAATGTGCAAATACAAAAAGAAAGAAAGAATAATAAGTAAGCAACAAATATCGAGAACTTGAGACGAGGAGTCCCCGAAAGTGAGCCCTTTATGTAGGTTGTGGGAACTACTGAAATTGGATAAAGTTACACCCTCCAGTTCAAGAGCCTGATGGTTGAGGGATAGTAACCGTTCCTGAACCTGGTGGTGTGAGTACTGAGGCTTCTGTACCTCCTTCCTGATGGCAGCTCTGAGAAGAGAGCATGGGCTGCAGGTGGGGTCCCTGATGATGGATGCTACTTTCCTGTGACAACGTTTTCTGTAGATGTGCTCAATGGTGAGGAAGGCTTTATCCAAGATTGACTGGGCTGTATCCATTACTTTTTGCAGGATTTTCCATTCAAGGGTATCAGTGTTTCCATATCAGGCTGTGATGCATCCAGTCATGTACCCTCCACCACACATCTATACAACTTTGTCAAAGTTTTAGATGTCTTTGCAAACTTCTAAGGAAGTAGAGGCGCTGCTGTGCTTTCTTTGTAATTTCACTTACGTGCTGGGCCCCGGACAAGTCCTCTGAAATGAAAACACCAAGGAATTTGAAGTTGCTGACCCTCTCCACCTCTGATCCTCTGACGAGGACTGGCTCATGGACCTCTGGTTTCCTCCTCCTGAAGTCAATAATCAGCTCCTTGGTCTTGCTGACATTAAGAGGTTGTTGTGACACCATTAAGCCAGATTTTCAATCTCCCTCCTATACACTGATTCATCACCACCATTTTGATTCGGCCTACGACAGTGGTCTTTTTAGTGGAGAAAGGGATGAAGAGGCAAAGGGCTTAAGGAGGATACAGCTGAAGCACAATTCAAATTGGGAGAGTCATGGAAATCAGAAATGAGAACCCAGTCAGTTAAAATTTGCTTTCTTTCAGAAATGGCACAAAACTAATCCAAAAGTCTACTAATCAATGAGAAAAAATGAATGAAAGTTTCAGCTTTGAAAGATTCTGGTGGTGCCAGATTGAAAAGAGTACAAAACGCCAAACACCAAAATGCCAATCCTAGCTGGATTAGACCATAAAACCATAAGATATAGGAGTAGAATTAGGCCATTTGGCCCATCTAGTCTGCTCCGCCATTTAATCATGGCTGATCTTTTCTCCCCTCCTCAGCCCCACTTGGCCTTCTCCCTGTAACCTTTGATGTTGTGTCCAATCAAGAACCTATCAATGCCTTAAATATATCAAATGACCTGGCCTCCATAGCTGCCTGTGGCAACAAATTCCACAAATTCACCACCTTCTGGCTAAAGAAATTTCTCCACATCTTTGTTCTAAATGGGCACTGCTCTAGCCTGAGGCTTTTGTCACAGACTCCCGCACCATGGAAAACATTCACATTTACCCTCTCGAGGCCTTTCAACATTCCAAAGGTTTCAATGAGATTCCCCCCCGCCCTCATCATCCTTCTGAATTCCAGTGAGTACAGACCCAGGGCCATCAAACTTTCCTTGTATGATAACCCTTTCATTCCCGGAATCATCCTTGTGAACCTCCTCTGAACCCTCTCCAATTCCAGCACATCTTTGCTTCAGTGAGGAGCCCGAAACTGTTCACAACACTCAAGGTGAGGCCTCGCCAGTGCCTTATAAAGCCTCAGCATCACATCCCTGCTCTTGTATTCTAGACCTCTTGAAATGAATGCTAACATTACATTTGCCTTTCTCACCACCAACTCTACCTGCAAGTTTACCTTTAGGGTGTTCTGCACAAAGACTTCCAAGTCCCTCTGCATCTCAGATTTTTGGATTTTCTTCCCATTTAGAAAATAGACTGCACATTTATTTCTACTACCAAAGTGCGTGACCATGCATTTTCCAACATTGTATTTCATTTGCCACTCTCTTGCCCATTTTCCTAATCTGTCTAACTCCTTCTGCATCCTACTGATTCCTGAAGAGTACCTGCCCCTCCACCAATCTTCATATCATCTGCAAACTTGGCAACAAAGCCATCTATTCCATCATCTAAATCATTGATACACAGCATAAAAAGAAGTGGTCCCAACACCGACTGCTGCAGAACACCACTAGTCACTGGCAGCCAACCAGAAAAGGATCCTTGTATTCCCACTTGCTGCCTCCTACCAATCAGCCACTGCTCTAACTATGCCAGTAACTTTCCTGTAATACTATGGTCTCTTAACTTGGTCAGCAGCCTCATGTGTGACACCTTGTCAAAGGCCTTCTGAAAGTCCAAATATACAACATGTACTACTTCACTTTTCTCTATTCTATGTGTACTCCACTCAAAGATTGGGCGATGTCTTTGCAGAATACCTCCATTCAACACCTCTACTGAAGAGAGCTGGACTATGCACATCTATACTCGTGTCCTTCTACAGACGTGCACTAGAGAACATCCCAACATGCTGCATCACTGCATGGGACAGGAAGGCCCTACAATGGGTTTCCCAATGCATCACCAGCACCAGTCTAGCCGCTATCAAAGACATATCTAGAGAAATGCGCCAGAAGAGTGGCCAGTAACATCGTGAAGGATCCCATCCATCTTGCTCATAGACTGTTTGTCCCAGTCTCATAAGGAAGGAGGCCATGTTGCATCCACTCTAGGATCACCAGATCCCGAGCAGTAAAGCTGATCACACCTCCACCTACTAACCCACCACTCTATGCACCCAATCGCCATTACCTTATCATTTCCTGTCAAATGCACCTTGTACAAAATGCTGGAGGAACTCAACAGGTCAGACAGTGTAAATGGACAAACTGTCGACAGTTCGGGCTGAGACCTTTCATCGAGATTCTCGGCCCGAAATGTTGACTGTTCGTTCATTTCCATGGATGCTGTCTGACGTGCTGAGCTCCTCCAGCATTTTGTGTGTGTTGATCTGGATTTCCAGCATCTGCAGAATCTCTTGTGTTTAAGAGTCATCTTATGTACAGATCCTCCTGTGACTGGCATCACTTTATGGTCACATAATCAATCTATATATGTAAGCTATCTAATGTATTTATATTTATTATGTTTTTTATTATTGTGTTCTTTAAATTATTGTGCTGCTTCGGATCTGAAGTAACTATTATTTTGTTCTCTTTTACACCTGTGCACTGGAAAAGACATTAAGCCAACTTGAATCTTGAACCTGGAATCTTGAATTCTGTTTGCAAGGGAGACCCTCAGCTACTCCCCGTATTCTTTCCATTCTGACCTCTGTCTTTGGCCTCCTATATTGTTCTAGTGATGCCCAAAGTATGTTTGAGGAACAGTAGCTCCTTATGTTCCCTCTGGGAACATTACACCCTCAGGACCTAATATAGAATTTAACAGTATCTATGTTACCTATGGAAATTGAGAGTAACACACATACAAAATGTCTGAGGAGCTTAGCAGGTCAGGCAGCACCTATGGAAAGGAATAAGCAGTCGACATTTCAGGCTGAAACTCTTCATCAGGACTGGAAAGGACTCACTTTCTTACTGAAGCCTATTGGCCACTGAAGGCAGCTCACCAGAATCCTCTGTCCTGGCCCTGTGGCTTCCACTTTTACCACACAACTTCATACATATTCTAGGTGAAGATCCTTTCTCTCCCAAGGATGAGGTCTTAGGAGTTTCTGTTGCCGTTTCTTAGTTCTGGGATTTTGTGGGATGGATTTGCTAGCCTCAAGCCCAACCCTTCTCCTTTCACAGCTGACTTGCGACCATCCAGGACGGAGTTGACTGAAAAGGAAGGGAAAGAATCCTGCCCTTTTCCTAGGAGTGGATACCTCCCATTCACCTGGATGTGTGTGTGTGTGTGTGTGTGTGTGAGAGAGAGAGAGAGAGAAGTTTCCTCACTGTTTACCTGGGACATATGTGGAAGACCACACTGCCCTAGTGGGTGCAGTGTAAACTGGTGGGATTTCTGCAGGAATTCCTACATCAGCATTGGGATTAACATTGGCAATGGAGAAAAAAACAAGCTCATCCGCCACTCGGGAAAGAGACAATCAAGAACTCGTTCCATCTGCAACAAGCAGGGTTTTTCGGTAGCCAACTAATTGAACTCCAATCCCCATTCCCATTCTGACGTGTCAGTCCATGGCCTCCTCTACCGCCACAATGAGGCCACTCTCAGGTTGGAGGAGCAACACCTTGTATTCCACCTGGGTAGACTTCAACCTGATGGCATGAACTTCAATTTCTCTAACTTTCTCTAACTTTTCTCTACCTCAGACTTTGATTTCCCATTCCCAATTCCCACTCTGGCTGCCCTCTTTCCTCTTTCTATCATCCCCCTTTGGTACCCCTCCTCCTTCTCCTTCTTTCCCTTTCCTACCTATCACCTCCCAGCTTCTTACTTTAAACCAAGCAGCCATCCCCTAGCACCTGGCTTCACCTATCACCTTCTAGTTTGTACTCCTTCCCCCATCTTTTTGCTCTGGCTTCCTCCCCTTCCTTTCCCAGCCTTGATGAAGGGGCTCACCCCAAGACGTCGACTGTTTTCACTTCCATAGATGCTGCCCAACCTGCTAGGTTCCTCCAGCAATTTTGTAAGTGTTAGTTTTGATTTCCTAATTTTGCTCCAATATGGTTTGTAACAGAAAGTCCCACTTTCAGGTTGGAAACCCCCTAAGCTCCCCTTCTAATTAGCAAAGATAGTTGGCGTCCACAAATTGATAAAAGCAGATTAATGCAGCATTTGCTTGCCAAATTTAGGATGAAATTGAGATATAATCAGTATAAGCTGTTTATAAATCCCATATCTTTGGCTTGGTCGGATAAGACAGTAATCAGAATCATTGCTGTCATCTCTGGCAACTCAAATTTAAATCCAGATTAAGTAGGCTGGTGAACACATCTTTTCTCCTATGGTTAGGAACTGTTACAAACCACTAGAGGACCCTGACGATACATTAGGGAGCAGCATAAAGTTATGGCACTTCACTTAGCAATGTCATTTCTGACGAGCCTGAGACTGTCAGTGGGAATCACTAAAGCCATCATTTGGAATAAGATTGATTGAAAAGAGAAATCATCATTGAAGTTCAGCTTGAGGTATACTATTAAGAGCCATGCAGGTGAATCCATTGTCACTGATGATACTTCGCTTAGCCTTTCACAGGATGTGGAGGACGTTGATGTTTACAGTCCATCCTTCTGAAAAGGATTCCTTCTATATTAAAAAAAATTTTGCAAAAGAAGCAAGAACTGGCTATTCAGCCCCTGATGGCTGCTGTGGCATTTGATACTGTGGCCAATCTTTTACCTCATAAATCACTTCCCTAACAAATTCTATATTCCTTGTCTCATTTAGTGTATTAATCCCTATCCTGAAGACACTCGATTATAATTACAATGACTTTACCTAGGGAAGAGAATTTTAAAAAGTAATGACACACTGAGTGAAGGAATTTCTCCTCATCTCTGTCTTGAATGGGTGACTTGATATTTTTCAGACTTTGAATACTGGCTCTAGACACCCTTGACTAGTTTGTTTATTATGTGCCATGTTGTATGACGTGGGCAATCATGGCCTTTCCACGAGAATGACCGTTTTGGCAATTTTTTCTACAGAAGTGGTTTGCCATTGTTTTCTTCTGGGCAGTGTCTTTACAGGATGGGTGACCCCAGCCATTATCAATACACGTCAGAGATTGTCTGTCTGGCGTCAGTGGTTGCATAACCAGGACTTGTGCTTTGCACCAGCTGCTTATTCATCCATCTACCATCTACACCCATGGCTTCATGTGACCCCGATCAAGGTTGGGGGGGGAAGGGGGGCTAATCAGGTGCTTAATCTTGCCCATAGGTGACCTGCAGGCTAGCAGAGGAAAAGAGCACCTTATATCTCCTTTGGTAGAGACCTATCTCCACCATGCCACCCTACACCTGACTAAAGAAATATCATAAACACAATAAATCCTGCAGGTGCTGGAAATTCAGACAATACATAAAAAACCCAGTGGGTCTGGTGGCAGCATTAACCTTGCATCCTTACATCCTTGCATTTACACTGTCAAGCCTCATAAGCTCTTCACATATTTCACCCCAAATCATTTTTCATTCTTCTAAACTTAGGAAAGGATAGGCTCTGCCTAATCACTTCTCATAGGGCAAATTCATCATGCTAAGATTCAACCTAGTGAATCCCAATTCCAATCTCTCAACCTCAAATAAATTATTCCTGATGTAGAACGGAACCAGTCCTACACACAATACTCCAGACGTGACCTCATGGAGGCCCAATGTAATCATTCCTTCCACCTATGACTTCTCAATCTCCAGCACTGTCTCCAGTCTTCCCTCCTCCATCTGCCTATCACTCCAGCTCACTTGGATCCACCTATCACATGCCAGAACTTGCCCTTCCTTTCACTTTTTTTATTACTGGCTATTAATCCTTTGGTGCGTGGCCAAGTGGTTAAGGCGTTCGTCTAGTGATGGGAAGGTCGCTAGTTCGAGCCTTGGCTGAGGCAGCGTGTGCGTCCTTGAGCAAGGACTTAACCACACATTGCTCTGCGATGACACCGGTGCCAAGCTGTATGGGTCCTAATGCCCTTCCCTTGGACAACATTGGTAGCGTGGAGAGGGGAGACTTGAAGCATGGGCAACTGCCAGTCTTATATACAACCTTGCCCAGGCCTGCGCCTAAGGCGCAAATCCATGGTCTCACGAGACTAACGGATGCCTATTATCAATCCTTTATCTTTCAGTCCAGGTCAACGTCCTGGCTCAATATGTCAATAGTTCATTTCCCTCCACGGATACTGTCTGACTTGCTGAGTTCTTCTAACATTTTGTTCGTTGCCTCATTTGCGGGGTCAGGCAAAAGTCAACCACAGTAGTGGGTCTGGAGTCACAACAGATCTGAGGTATGAATACTAGTGGAATTCCTTGCTTGAAGGACATGAGAGAACCAGGCAGATTTGCACCCACCTGGTAGCTTCATGCTCATCATTACTGGATCTTTTTATTTCCATATTTAGTTAGTTGAACTTAAATTCACAAACAGGTTTCTGTTTAAATATTCTAGGCCTTTGTATATAAACATTATCAGAACCATTGTGTGATAAATAACTACAATTATTCTCTACTATCTTGAGATCTACAGTACTGTGCAAAGATCGTAAGCACATATATATATAGCTCAGGTGCCTAAGACCTTTGCACAGTACTCTAGTAATTTTATGTATTGCACTGTACAGCTGTTGCTGCAAAATAAAAAACAAATTTCTTGACATATGTGAGTGATGATAAACCTGATTCTGATTTGGGTTTCTGTTGTGGACTGAGAGTGGGAAGGGGGCTGGGGGAGGGAATCATGGTTGGGAAAAGGGGAATGGAGAGAGGAGGGAGTGGGAAGCATAGGAGAGACATTCTGTAATGATCAATAGACCAGTTGTTTGGAATCAAATGACTTTGCTTGGCGTCTCAGGGCTGGGTGCATCAGCACCCGTGCCACCCGCTACCCCTGGCATTCTTTCTCTGCCACCTGTCCAACACCCTTCCATGGTTCTCCACTTTCGCTATTACCAGTATCCTTCGCTCCCGCCAAATTTGTAAACTTGCTTTCCGCTCTACATTGACAAATATAGTACTGTGTAAAAGTTTCAGGCACCCTAGCTATATGTATGTGCCCAAAACTTTTGCACTGTATTGCACTTGTAGAAGTTAAGACATTCCTAGAGTAGTCACTCTCACATTTGAACTCTGGTGCATTGACATTTAAAGATGATTTTTTTGCTAAAATTAGAGGTGCAAAGGGACTTGGGAGTTGTTGGGCAGGATTTATTTAAAGGGTAACTTGCCGGTTAAGTCAGGGGTAAGGAAGAAAAATGAAATGATAGCATTCATTTTGGGAGTATAAGAGCAAGGATCTGACGCTTAGACTTTATAAGGCATTAGTCAGACTGCACTTGGAGTATTATGAGCAGTTTTGGGCCACTTATTCAAGAAAAGATGTGCTGGCATTGGAGAGGTGGAGAGGAGGTCCATGAAAATGATCCCAGGAATGGAAGGGTTAATGTATGAGACATCCTTGATGGCTCTGGGCTTTGTACTTGCTGGAGATTAGAAGAGTGATGGGGGGTATCATTGAAATATACTGAATATTGAAAGGCCTAGACAGAATGGAAGTGGAGAGGATGTATCCTATGGTGGGGGAGTCCAGGAATCAGAGGTCACAGCTTCTGAATTGAGGGACATCCATTTAGAATAGAAATGAGAAGGACTTCCTTTAGCCAGAGGGTGGTGAATCTGTGGAATTCACTGCCACAGATGGCTGAGGCCAAGTCATTGTGTATATTTTAAGCAGAGGTTGATAGATTCTTGGTTAGTCAGAGCACCAAAGATTACAAGGAGAAGGCAGGAGAATGGAGTTGAGAGGGATAATATATCAGCCATGATGAAATGGCAGAACAGACTCGATGGGCCAAATGGCCTAATTCTGTTCCTACGTCTTACGGTCTTCTGGAAATTAGAGATATGATTTCCTCTGAGTTTCTTGTCTATTTTAACCATAGTTGTTTTTTAAGACTAGTAACATTGGAAGAATGTTCTGACCGAAAGAAGCTGCAGAGGGCCGTAAATTTAGTGGGCTTCATCTTGGGTACTAGCCTACAACATACTCAGGACATCTTCCAGGAGTGGTATCTCAGAAAGGCAGCGTCCATTATTTAGGACCCCCAGCACCCAGGGCATGCTCTTTTCTCACTGTTACCATCAAGTAGGAGGTACAGAAGCCTGAAGGCACACACTCAGTGATTCAGGAACAGCTCCTTCCCCTCTGCCATCCGATTCCTAAATGGACATTCAACCCGTGAACACTACCTCACTTTTAATATATATTATTTCTGTTTTTGCATGATTTTTCATCTATTCAATATACATATATCATTACCTATTTATTTATTTCTTCTATATTATGTACAATATTGCATTCAACTGCTGCTACTAAGTTGACAAATTTCACCACACATGCCAGTGATAATAAACCTGATTCTGATTCTGATGAAGGGTCTTGGTCTGAAATATCAGCTGTTTGCTCTTTTCCATTGATACTGCCTGGTCTTCCGAGCTCCCTCAGCATTTTGTGTGTGCTGCTTGGACTTGCAGCATCTGCAGATTTTCTCGACATTGGAAGAAGTTTACTTTAATTGGAATTCGTTATGTACGTATATTTAAGGATGGAATATGTGCATGTTTATATTGTGCTTTATTGGTGACCCTATCTTCTCAAGCCATGTAGTAGTTGCCCAGCCATCCACTTTTGCATTAACTGCTTCGAGTCTCAACATATAAACAGTGTACTAATCAACGAATAAATTTTAACGACTTAAATTTGCTGTGATTCATTGAATGAAGAATCAGAATCGGAATCAGGTCCGTTTTCACCGACATATGTCATGAAATTTGTTGCTTAGCTGCAGCGGTACAATGCAAAATAAAAATTAATAAACAAAGAGTGCAAAAAGGAGCAAAAAGCCAGGTGGTGTTCGTAGGTTCATGGTCCATTCAGAAATCAGGTGGCAGAGGGGAAGAAGCTGTTCCTAAAACATTGATTCTGCATCTTCAAGCTCCTGTGCTTCCTCCCTGATGGTAGCAATGCGAAGAGAGCACATCCTGGGTGGGGGTGGTCCATAGTGATGGATGTTGCCTTCTTGAAGCACCAGTGGTTGTAGATGTTCTCAGTGGTGGGGAAGGTTGCACCCGTGGTGGAGTTGGCAGAGTTTGCAATGTTCTACAGCTTTTTCAATCTGGTGCCAGATAATGATACAACCTGTCAGAAAGTTCTCCATGGCACGTCTGTAGAAATTTGCTGGAATCTTTGGTGATATGCCAAATCCCCTTAAACTCTGAATAAAATGTAGCTTTCTTCTAAAATGTGTGCCTCCTTTACAAATGTATGGATACATAAGATAAAATGTTCACAATTTCACTATGAAATTTCTATTAATGCTCATTATACTGTAGTTGGCTAGTTCAGTGAATAAAAGGCATCAATAAGTATGATGAATAAAGTCAGGAGTTTAGTAATGTTATCACTTCAGTAGCTCACATCTTATTGATGTTTTTTATTGATAAATCCCAGCACAATGTAAACCATTTACTCACCAATCTTTCATCCCACACCAATGTTCTCCGATATTTTAACCGCTACCCACATGTGGATCTTTGGGAGTGGAATTGAACTAGCTGTTATTGATTGGAGAGTTAAAAATGAGGATAGATACTATTAATAGGGCATGTGATTTTGATCAGTATCAGAATCAGGTTTAATATCACCAGCATATGTTGTGAAATTTGTTAACTTAGCAGCAGCAGTACAAGGCAATACATGATAATACAGAAGAAAAGGTAAATCAACTATAGTAAGTAAATATATGTATATTAAATAGTTAAATTAAAAATAATGCAAAAACAAATAATATATAAAAAATGAGGTAGTGTTCACGGGTTCAATGTCCATTTAGAAATTGGATGGCAGAGGGGAAGAAGCTGTTCCTGAGTCGCTGAGTGTGTGCCTTCAGGCTTCTGTTCCTTCTTTCCGATGGTAACAATGAGAAGAGGACATGTCCTGGATGATGGGGTCCTTAATAATGGACACTACCTTTCTGAGGCACTGATCCAAGATGTCCTGGACACTACGGAGGCTCATACCCATGATGGAGCCGACTAATTTTACAACTTTCTGTGGCTTCTGTTGATACTGTGCAGTAGCAACCCCCCTCCCCATCCCAGATGGTGATGCAACCAGTCGAAATGCTCTCCATGGTATATCTGTAGAAGTTTTCAAGTGTTTTAGATGACAAGACAAATCTCCTCAAACTCCTAATGAAATATAGCCACTGTCTTGCCTTCTTTATAGCTGCAACAATATGTTGGGACCAGGTTAAATCCACAAAGGTCTTGACAGCCAGGAACTTGAGATTGCTCACTCACAGAACTTCTGATACCTCTATGAGGATTAGTTCATATTGATGTTCCTATTTAGATGCTGCAAGCATGAACTTCAATGGTGTTAGTAGGCAGGAATCCACATTGGGAAGGTCTGATGATGTCGTCAAGTCAAGTCAAGTCTCTTTTTATTGTCATTTCGACCATAAGCTGCTGGTACAGTACACAGTAAAAACGAAACAAATTTCCTCCTGGACCATGGTGCTACATGAAACAACAAAAAACTACACTAGACTAAGTGAGACAACGCAAGGCTACACCAAACTACGTAAAACAACATAAAAACTACACTAGACTCAGACCTACACAGTACTACATAAAGTGCACAAAACAGTACAGGGCAGTACAATAAATAATAAACAAGACAATAGGCACAGTAGAGGACAAATTACAATATAATAATAAATGATGTAGATGTCAGTCTAGACTCTGGGTATTAAGGAATCTGATGGCTTGGGGGAAGAAACTGTTGCACAGTCTGGTCGTGAGACCCCGCATGCTTCGGTACCTTTTGCCAGATGACAGGAGGGAGAAAAGTTTGTATAAGGGGTGTGTGGGGTCCTCCACAATGCTGTTGGCTTTACGGGTGCAGTGGGTGGTGTGAATGTCTGTAATGGTGGGAAGAGAGACCCCGATGATCTTCTCAGCTGACCTCACTATCTGCTGCAGGGTCTTGCGATCCGAGATGGTGCAATTCCCGAACCAGGCAGTGATGCAGCTGCTCAGGATGCTCTCGATACATTCTCTGTAGAATGCGGTGAGGATGGGGGGGGGGTGGGAGATGGACTTTTCTCAGCCTTTGCAGAAAGTAGAGATGCTGCTGGGCTTTCTTGGCTATGGAGCTGCTGTTGAGGGACCAGGGACTATCTTTTGTTGAGATATTACAATACTCAGGAGGTGGTATGAAGGTGTGTCTCTACATTAGCCTGCAGGTTACCCTTGAGCAAGGTACAGCACCCGGTTAGCCTCCCCGATCAGAGTCACATGAGAGCAGGTGGTGGATGGTCGTATGAGTAGCCGGTGCATACCACAATCCTTGTTATGCGACCACTGACCCAGGCAGACAATCTCTATAGAGCATTGAAATTGGCTGGGGTCATCCATCTTGTAAGGACACTGCCTAGAAGAAGGCAATGGCAATCCACTTCTGTAGAACAATTTGCCAAGAACAATCATGGTCATGGAAAGACCATGATTGCTGACGTCATAAAACACGGCACCAAATGGTGGTGATAATTACAAAACAAAACTACACGTCACCTTTAGCGGACAATACAGTGATAGAGGGAAGAACTAAAGTACAAGCAGAACTAAGTGAAAGAGCAAAAACGTTATCTAATTGGTTTGATATGACAAATGTGAAGATCTATAAAGGATTAATGAGAGACTTACAAAGTGGTGAAAACTAGATGCAGAGTCATTGATGTGGACTTAGGTGTCCATGTACATTGGTTTCTAAAGTTTCAGAGACTAGTACAGGAAATAGGCAAGAAAGTTAGTGCAACGATGGCCTTTGAATCCAGAGGACTAGAAGACAGAGAGTTAGAAATTCTATTGTGGTATTACAAAGTCCTAGTTAGAACACACCTGAGGGACTGTGAGCAGGTTGGAGCATCACTGTCAAGGAAGGACAAATTGACCTTTGAGGAGAATGCAGGATAGATTTCCTTGTGTAATATGTTGTTCTTAAGGTTAAGTTATGACCAGAGGTTACAAAATCTACAGTTCATTTCACTGGAGCTAAGAGAGTTAATTAATCTCATGAAAGTTTCACAACAGTTGGAGGACTGATAGGGTGGACAGAGAGAATCTGTTTTCACATATTGGGGAGCATATTGCGGTCTAAGGCTAAGAGCCAAGCTTTCCAGGGCCTCCTAGTGGTTAGTACAACTGCTTTTCACCGTCAGTAATCACTGAGCGGGGTTTGATTCTCCCCTCTGACTGTAAGGAGTTTGTATGTTCTCCCAATGACTGCATGGGTTTCCTCCAGGTGCTCCAGTTTTCCCTCACATTGCAAAAGATGTACGGTTAGGGTTAGTGAATTGTGGGCACGCTATGTTGGTGAACTCCCAGAACATTGCACGCAATGACGACAATGATGCATTTCACTGTATGTTTTGATGTACATGTAACAAATCAAGGTCTTTTTTCCTGGAATAAGTTCTGGAATCACTTCCAGAGAGCAACGAATACTCGGAGTTTGGAATATTCTTCTGGAATATGAGGAGTTTGGAATATCCTTATGTAAACAGGGAATGGATACAGGATCAGTTCTAGTTTTGACCTGACATTGGTAGGTTTATGATGATCAAGTGGATGTGGGAAATGGAATTAGGTCAAAGGTCAATCATGATCTTTAAGAATGGTAAAGGACTCTTGAGGATCCAAGTTTCCAAGCCTGTCCCTACCTACCTCTGTAAATGTTAGTGAAAATCTAGAAGGAATGACAGCTTTTTGTCATTCTGACTTCCATTATGGTAGTTCAGCACACATTTTATTTAAAGTAAAGACGGAAGATGTTGGTAATACTCGGGGCAGGCAGCATCTGTGGAAAGTGAACCAATTCATACTTCCAATCAGTTTGTTTACTGGAACCTTATCTTTCCACAGATGCTGCCTGGCTTCCTGGGTCCTGGGTAAAGGTCAACACTTAACAGTACCAGTGATACAGGTTCAATGCTTGCCACTGTCTGAAAGGAGTTTGTATGTTCTCCTCATTACTGTGTAGGGTTCTTCGCACAGTCCAAAAACATACCATCTGGTCATTGTAAATTGTCCCATGTTTAGGCTGGTGTTAAATAGAGGATAGTTGGGTGTTCTCGGACAGCTGGAAGGGCCGACTCCACGCTTTATCTCAATAAATAAATAAACAAACAAACAAATAAGTAGGAAACCTAAGTGTGACTAATTAAATAAATTGGAAATTTTTTTTATAACTCATTGACAGTAATGACTAAATTGCTGGACTATCATAAAAACCTTCTTAAATCACCAAGGGAGGGACATCTGCTGTTCTTAGGCATGAAACAAGGGTGCTGTCACTGGGTCCTAATGCTCACAGAAATGGTGAGCAAAGCATTCAATAGAAGGGCATTAGGGGCAAGGAATAAATATTTACATATTGAGGATATTAATATAAATCCCTTGGCTAGCACTAACTGGATATATATACAAATTTAACATGCCTGAAAGCATTTTATGGTCAATAAAACACATTTTTGAAGTCACACTAGTTTTGTAAAGATGTAACAACAGTACTTATTTGTACAAGATTAGAAACTTATATACGTCCAGCAGCTGTCTCCAATCCTCAACCTCCCCTACTCCTACCTCCCTACATCTGCATCTTTTTTTTGTCTTTCTCCATCCATCTGCCTCTGTCTCCCAATTCCACCCCTCCCCTCCTCTTCCTCTACCTGACTCACCTTGTCCATCATCTTTCACTCCTCCTCAGTCTCAACACTCGGCCTCTCCATTATATTCTGACCATGTCCCCTCTCCTCTCTCAATGCCGACAGAGGGTTCCAAACCAAAACATTGTCAGTTCTTTTCCTCCCATACTGATTCCAGCATCCAAAGTCTCTTGTGTCCCCATAGGACCTTCTGAATTTGAGATATCAGGCTCAGATTTATTTATTTATCACAAGTACATGGAGACATACAGTGAAAAGGGTCATTTACATTGACAACCAACACAGCACAAGGATGTGCTGGGGAGCTGCCCACAAGCCTCATCACACCTTCTCTGCTACTGGAGAGGGGAGACTGACTTTTGATCACTGGGGTTCACTCTGCTAGCTGAGAGAGAAAGGCCTGCCACTGTGCCTGGAGAATGTTACCCAGGTTTTCTGCATTTTGAAGATGGTCCTGGACTATAGACTTTTTTTTTCCAGTCTTATAGTTTTTTAAAATATTTGGTGCTTTTCACCTAATCGCTGTTGTGCTTTTATGTGCAGGGCAGGGGGATCTGGTGGGTTGATGTGCCTGCTCCATTTTTGTTCATTTTTGTGTGGGGAGGTGGGATCTGAGGGTTGATGAGTGTGCTGCCGTTCTTTACTTTCCTGGTTTCATGGCTATCTGGAGAAGACGAATTTCAGAGTTGTATAATTTGATAATAAATTAACCTTTGAACCTTTGAACCTTCTTGCCTACAATGTTCAGCAGAACAACACAAGCAACAACAAAGCAAAATAAAACAATAGCTTAACAAGTCCATTTTCTCTCTCTCTCACACACACACACACACACACACACTCAGTCACTAGCCTGACTTGCAGACTTGGAGCCATCAGGCCTCTGACCTTCAGCAATGCTGACTCAGGGCTTCTACCATCAGGCCTCGACTTCTAGACTTGCCAACTGCGGTCTTCAATTTTTGGTATTGATCCCCAGGTCTCTGCGATCACGAACTCTGGGCTTCAGACTGTAGTCACAAGACAGGTTAAATCTCGCCCTAAAATAAGATTGAGATCAGCAAGACTGAATAGGTACAGAGAAAATTTACAAGGATGATCCCGGGTGTTGAGGACGTGAGTTATAGGGAAAGGTTGAATAGGTTAGGATTTTATTCCCTGGGGCCCATAAGAATGAGGGAGAATTGAGAGAAGTATACAAATTATGAGGGGTATAAACAGGACAAACGCAAGCAGGCTTTTTCCACTGAGGTTCGGTGAGACTAGAAATAGAAGTTGGGTTGAGAGTGAAATATTTAAGGGGGACATGAGGGAGAGTTTCTTCACTCAGAGGGTGGTTTGAGTGTGGAACGGCAGTCAGCAGAAGTGGTGAACGCGGGTTGAATTTCAACATGTAGGAGAAATTTGGATAGGCTATAGCTCAGGTGCTGGTTGATGAAACTAGGCAGATTAATAGTTTGGCACTGACTAGATGGGTCGAAGGGCCTGTTTCCATGCTGTAGTCCTTTATGACTCTACAATACCCCAACAATGCATCCTGATTATATCAGTGTGATGTTTCCGCTTGCCACAGCACCCATCCATGTGCCTGACAATTTAATGCCAATTTACTGCAGAACTGTAGCACTTTTGAAAGCATGGACTATAGCCGACTAGGAAGCAGAGTAATGGTTTATTGAAATGTGTTGTTAGAATTTTTTTTACACAATTTCTAACATCACTTTTACAGGTTGAGATAAAAGATAGTCTTGCGAAGAAAGAGATTTTGGAAATGTTACAATGGAATTTTAATAATTTATGAAATAGCAGATGTTGCAGAGTTAATAAAATGCACACATCAATTAACTTATTTGGGCCTCGGGAAAATAATTCCTGATTCTATGGATTTTGTTTCCTAAATTTATTCTTGAATATACTTTACCTGGTGCGGCCCCCTGAGGTTCACATTGATAGCTGCTGTCACTGAATTTTTTTGTACAAGGACTTGTTCTATTGCAGGTATGACAAGACAATGTAGTAAATGTAATTCCACGGAGCTGATAGTAGGCACTTTGTTTCCTCCTGAATGAATCCTGATGTGTGTCTTCTTTTGTTGGTTTGTTTCACGATTATGTTGCACTGAACTGAATTTATTCTTTTTTTGAATAAAGTGCCCTGGAAATTGCTGCTTGCAGACTTGAGTTAGTCTCAGATCCTGTGCCTATCGGGGAGCTCTGTGGAATCATGGGTGTTGGCACACGTTTTTCCTGACGAATCTACTTTAGACTGGGAGGAATACAATTTCCCCCCTTCCCCTTTCCTGATAGGGTCACAGGCCCTTAAGCCCATCTGGTCCTTGTTGAATAAGCTGCCCATCTAAGCTAGTTGCGCTTCTTCACATTTGACCCATGTCCCTCCAAACCTTTCCTGTTCACGTTTAAATGCTGCCTGGATTAGAGAATATGTCTTATGAGGAAGGTTGAGTGAGCAGAAGCTTTTCTCTTTAGAACAATGATGAGAGTCAACTTGATTTAAGTGTTTCAGACTATGAGGGACATAGACAGAGTGGCCAGTCAGTGCCTTATTCCCAGGGTGGCAATGGTTAAAGCCAGAGGGCAAACTTTTATTTTATCCAGCTGCCTGGAGAGAGGCATCAGAGCCAGTGCACTCCACCGGCGGTGGTGTGGCACGGCGTCCAGGCTGGAGTTGGTGCTGCCCCCAAGTGTTTGCTTGACAGGAGACAAGCTATATTGTGCTCGACTGCAGATTTCTGCGGCATTTGTGGCTTGGGTCTGGATTTTTTTTTTGCATGGATGAATGACTCCTGAAAAGGTATCATCCTTAGTGATATCCTGCTATCTTGTATGTGCTATGTGTGCTTTGTGCCGTGTGTGAATGTTGGTATTGTGTTTTGTACCTTGGCCCCAGAGTAATGTTGTCTTGTTTGGCTGTATTCATAGGTATTCATGTATAGTTGAATCATAATTAAACAAATTGAATCAAATTAATTTAATACTGTAACATGATAATTTTAAAAGCCTTTCACTATACTGCTGCTACTAAATAACAAATTTTACAACATACTGTATATCAGTGATAATAGACCTGATTGTGATTTGGATTTTTAAAGTAAGTGGAACAAAGTTCAGGAGGAGGTCAGAGGATTTTTTTTTCACACGGAGCGTAGAAAATGCCTGGAACATACTACCTGGGGTGGTGGTAGATGGTAATAAAATAAGCACATTTAAAAGACTCTTAGATAGACACATAGATGTAGGAACAATGGAAGCTCTGTAGGATGGAAGAGTTAGATTGATCAAAGAGCAGGATTATACTCGTTGGCACAACATTGTGGGCTGAAGGGCATGTACTTTGCTGCAATGTTCGATGTTCTATATTTAATGGGAAATGAATTAAAATAAGATTAAATACAATAAATATCAATTAGAAGCAATATGCTCGCTTGTAATAAATTAAATAAGCCCAAACATCTAAAACAAACCCTCAAAAACTGAGCAAAACCCATCCTTTGTACTGTTCTATGTTCTAAATGTTGTTAATATACCTGTTAACTTTTGAATCTAGTGTGAAATCTAACTTTCTGATGTAATAGAAAGTACACTGATTATTTTCCTCCATTGGATACAGTGTACTCCAAAAACCGGAGCACACAATTCATTACAGTACTGTGCAAAAGTCTTAGGCACATGTGTACAGCTAAGGTGGCTAAGATGTTTGCTCAGTACTGTATTTGTCAAGGAGGAGCAAAGTACGAGTTTGTAAACTTGGTGGGAGCAAAGGATGTTGGGAGTGGTGAGGGTGGAGTGCCACGGGGAGTGGTATGGGGTAGGCGGCAGAGGAATGCCAGGGGTGTAAGGTGGTGCAGGTGCGTACGTGCAGAGCCCTGATACACCAGGCAAGGCCACTTGATTCCAAACAATTGGCTTGTTGATCATTACAGGATGTCTCTCTGGTGCTTCCTGCTTCCTCCCCTCTCCCTTCCCCTTTTCCCAACCACAATTCCTGTCTCCCTGTCCCCTTCCCACTCTCAGTCCACAATAGAGACCCCTATCAGAATCAGGTTTATTATCACTCACATATGTCATGAAATTTGTTTCTATTTGTGGCAGCAGTACAGTGCAATACATAAAATCACTATGCAAAAGTCTTAGGCACCCGGGCTACGTATATGTGTCTAAGACATTTGCACAGTACTGTAGGTGTCCCTCACTTTTACGTTGAGGACAAAGTGATGTACCAGTTTGTGTAGGCAACCTAACTGACCAAAGGCATTTGCTACCAATTAAGATGTTTATCCTTTTTCCGGTATGTGGTTCCAATGCGTATTCTAGAGCTGGCTGCACATTACATGGGACTCAGATGCTGACTTAATGCTTGTTTGGGGCAGGTCTTCCTACACCAGCTTTCATTCTTCTATCATCAATGTGCCTATCTATGAATTTCTTAAATGTTCCCCATGTCTCTGCCCCTACCACTACCCCTGCCAGAGTATTCCACACACTCACTACTCCCAGAATACAAAGAAACTACCTCTGATGAGATGAAGGATGAGAGGGGATCTGATTGAAACATATAAGATTGTTAAGGGATTGGACACGCTAGAGGCAGGAAACATGTTCCCGATGTTGGGGGAGTCCAGAATCAGAGGCCACAGTTTCAGAATAAGGGGTAGGCCATTTAGAATGGAGTTGAGGAAAAACTTTTTCACCCAGAGAGTTGTGGATCTGTGGAATGCTCTGCCTCAGAAGACAGTGGAGGCCAATTCTCTGGGTGCTTTTAAGAAAGAGTTAGATACAGCTCTTAAAGATAGTGGAGTGAAGGGATATGGGGAGAAGGCAGGGATGGGGTACTGATTGTGGATGATCAGCCATGATCACAGTAAATGGCGGTGCTGGCTCGAAGGGCTGAAAGGCCTACTCCTGCACCTATTGTCTATTGACATCCCTATACTTCCCTACAATCACCTTAAAATTATGCCCTCTCGTATTAGCCATTTCTGCTCTGAGAAGAAGACTACACTGTGTATGCCTCTTATAATGTTGTACACGTGCCTCTTAATAAATGTACAATCTTTGAAAGGAAGGCAGGCAACATATCTGAATGAGCCTGGTGGCACTCTCCACTATGTGGCTGAGGGGATAGATACATATTTTTTGCATCCTCCCTCCCTATGACCAGGCAGATGCGTGGGGTTGGGGGGGGAATAATAATAAATCAGCCATGATGTAATGGCAGCGCAGAGCCGATGGGTTGAATGACCTAATTCTGTTCCTATGTCTTATGGTTTTGTGGGACCATGACCATTTTGTTTGTCTTTTTTTTGTGCAGGAAGATGGATTTGGGAGTGATGTGCCTGTTCTGTTTTTGTTCATTTATTTGCAGGGAGGTGGGGGGATTTGGGGTTTGATGATTGTTCTGCCTCTCTTTTCTTTACTTTCTTGATTTCATGGGCACCCAGAGAACTGAAGAATTTTAGAGTTGTAAAAAGGCACCCGTTAGTCTTGCGAGACCATGGATCTGCGCCTGGAAAGTCTTCACTCTCCAGGGCTCAGGCCTGGGCAAGGTTGTATGGAAGACCAGCAGTTGCCCATGCTGCAAGTCTCCCCTCTCCACGACACCAATATTGTCCAAGGGAAGGGCATTAGGACCCATACAGCTTAGCACCAGTGTCGTCGCAGAGCAATGCGTGATTAAGTTCCTTGCTCAAGGACACAACACGTTGCCTGGGCTGGGGCTCAAACTCACGACCTTCAGGCTAGTCCAATGCTTTAACCACTTGGCCGCGTGCCCACACACAGAGTTGTATAACTTGATAATAGATGATCCTTTGAACCTTTGAACATGCCTGCAGGTAATGCAGTGAGTGACTTGCCCTCCTTTCAATTCATTATACTGCATTCATTGTTCTGAGTGTAGACTCCCCTTTGCAGACTGGATGGTCGCTTCGCAGAGCACCTGGATTCAGTCCAGAAGGCCGACTATGAGCTCTCTGTTGCCTGCCACTTAAATTCTTCATCCTGCCCTCTCTGACCTTCTGCACTATTGTAATGAGGCCTGATGTAAGAAGCAGCACCTCATATTTCGTCTGATCATGTGACAGGCTTCTGAACTTATTCCTGAAGTTTACAGGCAAGAGAAAATCTGCAGATGCTGGAAATCCGAGCTACACACACAAAATGCTGGAGGAACTCAACAGAACAGGCAGCATCTATGGAAAGAGTACAGTCGACATTTCAGCCTGAAACATTGACCGTACTTTTTCCATAGATGCTGCCTGGCATGTTGTGTTCCTCCAGCATTTTATGTGTGTTGCCTTGAGGTTTACAACTTCAATGATTTTGCATTGGAACAGGCCAGTCCTTCTGTGTCTCACTTTTTCTCTCTCCACTAGCACAACCTGACTTCAGATTCAGATTCATTTATTTATCTAGTACATTGGAACTTGGGTTGCCAACTTTCTCACTCCCAAATAAGGGACAAAAGTAGCAGTCAAATATGGGACACCTGTGTTTACCCCGAAAAAGACTACCATGACCACGAAGCCTTGTGTGGGCACCTGTGTGCGCATGTGTGACATGCGCATACGTGTACGTGCCAATTTTTTTTCTACAAACCGGTTTTGGCTTAATCTTCCTGATTCTGCTACACTGTACATACATTATTTCTACTTTATATAGGCTGTGTATTTATCATATCATTCCTGCTTTTACTGTATGTTAGCGTTATTTTAGGTTTTATGTGTTATTTGGTATGATTTGGTAGGTTATTTTTTGGGTCTGGGAATGCTCAAAAATTTTTCCCATATAAATTAATTATAATTGCTTTTGCACTTTATGCTATTTGGCTTACGAACAGTTTCATAGGAACGTTCTACCTTAGCGGGGGAAATACGGGACAAGGGCGGTCCTGTATGGGTCAAACCAATTTAGCCCAATATACGGGATATCCTGGCTAATACAGGACAGTTGGCAACCCTGATTGGAACATACAGTAAAATACGTCATTTGAGTTAACGATCAACACGACCCAAGGATGTGCTGAGGAGACTGGGCAGATGGCAAGTGTTGCCACACATACCCGCGCCAACATAACATAACAACACACAAACACACACACACCTTTTACCCCAGGACAGGCCATTGCCAGGCAACCAGCCTCCACTTGTCTTGCAGACATTGGGCCTTCAATTTCCCAAATGGATTCACAGACTTGCAGACCCCAGGCTTCGGCTGTTGTCGGTATTGACCCAGGGAATTGCCAATGAAAATAAATGAGGTCCCTGAGTTCCAGGCCTCAATCTCTAGATTCACTGATGATGGGACCTAAACAGTTGGCCTTGAATACTGGTCTTGTCAACACACGTACCTAAGACTTGCTGTACATGTACTTCAGTCTCCATCTTTAACTCTCTAACTTTATTTATTTTCTGTATTTGGATCCCATTAACCAGGCCTGTCACAGTGGCTGCTGGCAGCGACTCAGCCCAGGTGTGGAGGAATGACAAGCACCCATACAGAGACAGAAACAAGAGGTTTGTGCAAAGGAATACCAACAGAGCACCGGCCACATGATCAAGTGACACCACAAGACAAATCATTCTCCACAACGACAAAGACTCCACTCCATCACTAAGCAAGAGTCCACTTTAAATAATAGAATGTGGAAAACCCGTGCCAATCACAATTAACTTGACAAGTTTAAAATAGAAAACACAAGGGAGGGATTAACAAGTCTAGTTAAGATAACAATTAATAAATTCAGGTGCTTGGCAAACCTGGAAGCCCAACGCTCTATGGCAAGTTGGACAGCTTATGACAAGGATGATCTCTATAACCTATTACCACTGCTAGCTTGTTCTCACCTTATCTGAGACAGTTCCTATCCTTTCCTTCTTCAACTTCTCTGCAACTTTAAAGAAACTTGTTTTCTCGCTCTCACCTGAACTGCTAACACCCACAAATGTTGTCAGACAGAGGAGTGTTTCCAGCATTTTCTGTTTTGTTTTAATTTCACATTGCTAGCATACGCAGCGTTTATGTCTTATTCTATGGAATATCTACTGCAATCAATCTTATACCTTTGTACTGCAGAAAACCTGAAACCACAGGGCACATTATAATCCCATCAGATCTGAGGTGGACCAATGCAGCTCAGGAGATCAATGTCTATTATTTTGTTTAATAAATGCCTTCTGTGCCTTATCACCGCAATTAGAATTATGTGAGAGAGTGCTTTGGCAAAACACTATTTTTATGACATTTGGACTTTTTTTTCCACAACTCATTATTCTTCTTCACTGTCGAGGAATTTATGTTTGCATGTGATGATTAATTTTGATTCAATCATGTCAGGAATCATAGCTAATGTGAAAAGATGATGACAGTACTTGAGTAAGGACAGGCAGGGATAGGAATTCCTTGGGGCAACAATTTAATGCCCAAATCCAGGAAAGCTGTCAAAGATTTCTATCTTAAATTATAAGTCACTGTGCAGGACTGAATAAGTGCCAGTTAAAAAAAATACATATTAAAATTAGAGCTTGACCAATTTGGTTGGAATTAGTTTAAATTCAAGCATATTGTAAAGTCTTCATTAAGCAGTTGCCTGCTCTAAAATAATATTAATTGCTAGACTGTGCATTAATTCCATTGTCATCCTCCTTGGCTAATATGGCACACCTTTTTGAGATCAGTGATATTCAAAATTGGATTGAAATGTAATAGAAAGAAATTTTAAAATTCCATTAATCTAAAGCGGCATTCTAAAAATGCATGCAAGAAAATTAATTCATTTGAAATGCAATTTGAAGAATGTTATCATTAGTAGATATTTAACAAAAGAAAGCAGAAAATAAGGGCAACTTAATGATTGTGGCAATTAGTAAGAAAAATAGTTTACCTGGTGAAATTTGCATTATTTGGTCAAAACTAAAGCTATAGAATAGAGAGCAATACAAATATCCAAGCTGGAGTGGGATCACCTGTGCTTGAAAATACAGACGCCTTTGATATAGAATAGAATTGTTATTTCATTCCTCCATTGCATCTTAAGCATTACCTGTTAGTTATCACAGAGTTTCTTGTTTCTTATAGTAAGTAACAAGAACTTTAATTTATATTAATTTAATTTATATGTATACTTCACACTGTAATTTACAGTTTTTAAATTATCTATTGCAATGTACTGCTGTTACAATACAACAAATTTCACGACGTATACCAATGGTATTAATCCTGATTCTGATTCTGATTCTGATTCTAAATGCTGGAATTTAATGAAAGAAAAGAAACACATACAACAACTAAATATGCAAGAAGTTCTGCAAATGCTGAAAATCCAGAGCAACACTCGAAACTCAGCAGGTCAAGCAGCATCTACCATATAGAGGGGAATAAGCTATCGATATTTAGGGCTGAGACCCTTCATCAGGACGTAGAAAACTAGTTAGCAATTAATATCTGGAAGGCATGGCCAATCTGGCAGTGGGTCATGATGGTATTGGAACATTGATTAATCACTGTTATGTACAAACACTATAAAGTAACTGTTTCCAAATCTGTTGCTTTTCTTCAACCACAGAACAGCAGTAGAGATCATGGATTTTGGAGATGCTATCAGAGTAGCCGCAGTGGGCCTTTGACAGAGGGAATAAGAAATTGCGGATTAGGATGTTGGTGAGTGCATCCATCTCCCCATGTTTCTCATGCATTGTTCTGCAAGTCAACCTGTGAAAGCTGCAGCAGGTGTGTGAGATATGGGAAATCTCCTAGGTGGAGGTTGCTTTTCTGCTTGCTTCTCTTGATCGTAGAGATACTGGGATTGGTAGTTCACACCAAGGTAGTTAGTCAGAAAGCTTCATTATGCTGTCAGATATTATTTTCCTTTTACAAATCCCACGTGGGTGACCTTGACCCAATGCGGTTCCAGAGTACGCTCACTCTCTTGCAACATTCATCTCAGAAGTCTGTCAGATACATGCAGTGGCCATCTCCTGTACCTAACAAAATGGCCGCTGAGTGTATGTTGCTGATCTTCTGCTACTGTAGCCCATCCACTTCAAGTTCAATGTGTTGTGCATGCAGAGATTCTTTTCTGCACACCACTGTTGTAATATGTGGCTAGCTGAGTTACAGTTGCCTTCCTGCTAGCTTGAACACTCTCCTCTAAACTCTCTCATTAACAAGGCATTTTTGCCCACAGAAATGCCGCTCACTGGATGTTTTTCATTTCTCACACCATTCTCTGTAAACTCTGGAGATGTGTGCATGAAAATCCCAGGAGATCAACAGCTTCTGAGATACTCAAACCAACCGGTCTGGCCCCAACGGTCAAAGTCGCTTAGATCACATTTCTTCCTCATTCTGATGTCTGGTCTGAGCAACAACTGAACCTTTTGACCATGCCTGCATGCTTTTATGTATTGAGTTACTGCCACATGATTGACTGTTTAGATATTTCCATTAATGAGAAGGAGTATTGGTGTACCTAATATTGTGGCCACTGACTATATTTCATCTGATTACATTGCAGCTTATGGACATTATTGAAGTTTTCAAGGGGAAGTTGGAAATGTGAATAAACTTTCACTCACATGACAAGGTGTTCAACTGCACCTAAAAAGTGACCTTTGTGTGTATAGTCCTTTTTCTAAAGTTAATTGAGGAGCTCAAAGCTGGACATGGTGAACCTGGCATCAGTGTACTGGAGATTTGCATATCTGCTGATCATGGTGTATGATCTGAATCAAACCTCAGCAGCTCCACAGCTATCCTTGAGCCACAAGAAGCCTCATTACATCCTATCAATTTGGATCACACTGGCCTTTATCAGCGGCCCTCTGAGCTGCTGCTATGAGATATAGCCTTTGTCCCTGAGCAGCCAATTGGAGCTTGGCCTGGGGCAGTGAACAGTACTGGGGATTCCTGATTGTCTTTAGATGAATGAATTGTAACAGACCCCTAGGTATAAGAGATTTACATGTATGATGATGTGCCTGGCATCCCATATGAGATGTACGCCAAGGGACTGTTCACTTCATTCATTGTGTTCTGCAAGGATGTTCATATTGTGGTGTGTTCTCTGTCAATGGTTCCCTGGATCTTCAACAAGGAGAAAAGGGATCAGGAATTTAGAAGCACTGTAATGCAATAAAAATTACATAGCTGATACCAATACTGAGAGAATAAAAATGTGTATAATGTCTAAACGGGCCTGTTTTTTTATCTAACAGGAAAGTACTTGCAGTATGACCTAAGAGAGGTCCAAATTTATTCATTCTGTTAAATGCAGACATTTTGCTAATTTTGGAATTTCAAAACTGGAAGCCATAAATACAACAACATTTTATATAAATACTAGAATGTAGCAAAATATCCACTGGAATATGTTATATGGTTATAATATTATCAAAGAAATACTGACACCCCTAATTTCCTTATTTTGAATTCAGTCACACAATAATCAAGAGCAAGACTAGAATTCAAGTGTCCACTATGAATTGGTGAGGCCTCGTGAGAGTCAACAAGTGGCTGTGTGACTAGGATTATGTTTGACCAGATTGTGTAGAGTTCCTTCCTTAGACCAGGTTGGTTTAATGGCAATCCAGTGATTTCAATGTCACTGTTACTATTACCGTTTTTTTAATTTGTAAGGAGAGAGAGGATAGGTTGGGTTTGTTTTCCATGGAGTTGAGGAGGCTGAAGAATAACCTGAAAATGATGCCTCAGAAAGGACACGCTTTCTTCTCATTACTACCATCAGAGAGGAGGTAAAGGAACCTGAAGACATATGCTCAATGTTTCAGGAACAACTTCTTCCCCTCCGCCATCAGATTTCTGAATGGACAATGAACCCATGAACACTACCTCTGTTCCCTCGCTTTTTGCCCTATTAACTTAATTTAATTTTTAAGTATATACACCTTGTTGTAATTCATGGTTTTCATTATTATGTATTGTAATATACTGCTGCCACAAAACAACAAATTTCATGACATGTCAGTGACATTGAACCTGATTCTGATTCTGATTCTATTTATTTGCAGTGCTGTGTAAAAGTCTTAGGCATATATATGTAGCTAGCGTGCCTAAGACTTTTGCACAGTACTGTATTTGGTCAGTGTGGAGAGGAGAGCGAGCTTGTAAATCTGGCAGGAGCAAATGATCGTGGGAATGGTGAAGGTAGAGTACCATGGGAGTGGTACGGGGTAGGTGGCAGAGGAGTGCCAGGGGTGTAAGATGGTGTGGGTGCAGACACACCGAGCCCTGAGACACCAGGCAATGTCATTTGATTCCAAACCATTGGCTTGTTGATCATTACGGAATGTTTCTCTGGTGCTTCCCACTTCCTCCTCTCTTCCTTCCCTTTTCCCAACCATGAGATATATATATATATATATATATATATATATATATATATATATATACACACAGACATATACACAAGAGACTTTTGCACAGTACTGTACTTATTTATTTATATTTCTTATTATAATTTTATAATTTATGGTATATTTTATCTAATGTACTGTACTGCTGCCACAAGACATCAAACTTCACGACATATGTCAGGAATAATAAACCTGATTCTGATTTTAAAATCATTGAGAGGGCTAAAAAGTATAAAAAGTAAAAATATTTTTCCTTTAGTAAGGGTGTCTTAGGAAAGAGATCGTAGGTTTACAGAAGGAGGTAGGAAGTTAAAAAAAGATTTGGGGGACTACTCCTTCACACAGGAAGGGATTAGGGACTCTATGCATTTCCTGAAGGTGTGCTGGAGGTAGCTAGTCTTATGATGTTTAAGAAGCATCTAGACCAGAGGTTTCCAAGCTTTTTCATGCATGGAGCCCTACTATTAACTGAGGGGTCCATGGACCCTAGGTTAGGAACCCCCGGTCTAGAAGAAACATCTACCCTTAAGAAGCACCTACTCTTTCACACAGAAGGGGGTTAGGACTGGACTGCATTCCCTGAAGACATGCTGGAGGCTTATGACATTGAAGAAATATCTAGACAAGTACTTCTATTGTCAAAGCAGGAAAGGTAGCAAAATAATGCAAGTAAATGGGATTAGTGTAGGCAACATGGAAATGATGGATCGAAGGGCCTGCTTCAGTGTTGGACAACTCTATGATTCTGTGATTTTGAATTTGGTTGAGCAAATTTACTTTAATCTTTGAGTTGAGTTGATGGGTTGATGGGATTTGAACCACTTTTTCTGGATTACTCTTCAACAGCATCACGTTTCTGTCGTCAGTGAGTCACTTTTAAGGACTTGGCTAAAAACAAGTGTGGTATCCCTAACAGGACCTCTTCAACAGTCCTGAGCCTCATTTTATGCATAAGAAGCTTGTTCCCATGCCTCAACTGGCTAAATGTACCCAGCCCAAGTCTGATTTCATTCTTAATCAGTGAATGAGGGTTAATATTAACCATATCAATGCATCAGATTTTCTTCCAAACAGTTTCATATGGATCTTAAATCTTAATACTGAAGAGTTTGTATTTGGAGAAGAATGTTCTGGAAGCAACAACGACATGCCCGACCCTTTATTTTGGTGACAGTTCCAGTAGGATTCATTTTTTACAACCTTGTAAACTTCCAGTTAGGGTGATTAGGTGGAGATACATCTTTTGTAAGGAGTAAGGTGCTCCTTCCCTCTGCTAGCCTACAGATTATCCTTAGGCAAGGAGTAGCACCTGCTTAGCCCCTTGATCAGGGTCATGTGAAGCCATGGGAGCAGGTGGCCGACGGTCGTATGAGCAGCTGGTGCATATCACAAGTCCTGGTTACGTGACCACTGATGTCAGGCAGACAGTCATTGAAGAGTCAATGGCTGAGGTCTCCCATCTTGTAAAGATACTGCCTAAAAGGAGACAATAGCAAACCACTTCTGTAGAAAGATTTGCCACGAACTATCGTGGCCGTGGAAAGACCTGATGGCCTGCATCATACGACATGGCATATAGTCATAGTAGTCATAGTCATAGTCATACTTTATTGATCCCGAGGGAAACTGGTTTTTGTTACAGTTGCACCATCAATAATAAATAGTAATAGAACCATAAGTAGTTAAATAGTAATATGTAAGTTATGCCAGTAAATTATGAAATAAGTCCAGGACCAGCCTATTGGCTCAGGGTGTCTGACTCTTCAAGGGAGGAGTTGTAAAGTTTGATGGCCACAGGCCGCAATGACTTCCTATGATGCTCTGTGCTGCATCTCGGTGGAATGAGTCTCTGGCTGAATGTACTCCTGTGCCCACCCAGTACATTATGTAGTGGATGGGAGACATTGACCAAGATGGCATGCAACTTAGACAGCATCCTCTTTTCTGACACCACCGTGAGAAAGTCCAGTTCCAACCCCACAACATCACTGGCCTTACGAGTGACCCTGTTGATTCTGTTGGTGTCTGCTACCCTCAGCCTGCTGCCCCAGCACACAACAGCAAACATGACAGCACTGGCCACCACAGACTCATAGAACATCCTCAGCATCGTCCAACAGATGTTAAAGGACCTCAGTCTCCTCAGGAAATAGAGATGGCTCTGACCCTTCTTGTAGACAGCCCCAGTGTTCTTTGACCGGTCCAGTTTATTGTCAATTCGTATCCCCAGGTATTTGTAATCCTCCACCATGTCCACACTGACCCCTTGGATGAAAAGAGGGGTCACCGGTACCTTAGCTCTCCTCAGGTCTACCACCAGCTCCTTAGTATATAATGAATGAAACAAAACTTCCAATTGGTGATGCTGAAAAACCATGAGGAAACTTCTATTATTGTAACATGCTGGCAACCTTTTAGGTGTTTGAGTAACAATCATGAATGTGGAGATGATTCAAGTCTAGAAAAACAGTGGAAGGTAAGAAACAGCAGGAGCACAATAGACAATAGGTGCAGGAGTAGGCCATTTGGCCCTTCGAGCCAGCACCACCATTCACCGTGATCATGGCTGATCATCCACTATCAGTATCCAGTTCCTGCCTTATCCCCATAACCTTTGTTTCTGCTATCTTTAAGAGCTCCATCCATCTCTTTTTTGAAAGCATCCAGAGACTTGGCCTCCACAGCCTTCTGGGGCAGAGCATTCCACATATCCACCACTCTCCGGGTGAAAAAGTTTTTCCTCAACTCCTTTCTAAATGGCTTACCCCTTATTCTTAAACTGTGGCCTCTGGTTCTGGACTCACCCATCAGCGGGAACATGCTCCTGCCTGCAGCGTGTCCAATCCCTTAATAATCTTATATGTTTCAATAAGATCCCCTCTCAGCCTTCTAAATTCCAGAATATACAAGCCCAGTCGCTCCAATCTTTCGACATATGACAGTCCCGCCATCCCGGGAATTAATCTTGTGAACCTACGCTGCATTCCCTCAATAGCAAGAATGTCCTTTCTCAAATTTGGAGACCAAAACTGCGCACAGTACTCCAGGTGTGGTCTCACCAGGGCCCTGTACAGCTGCAGAAGGACCTCTTTGCTCCTATACTCAATTCTCCTTGTTATGAAGGCCAGCATGCCGTTAGCTTTCTTCACTGCCTGCTGTACCTGCATGCTTGCTTTCAGTGACTGATGTACAAGAACACCTAGATCTCGTTGTGCTTCCCCTTTCCCTAACTTGACTCCATTTGGATAATAATCTGCCTTCCCGTTCTTACCACCAAAGTGGATAACCTCACATTTATCCACATTAAACTGCATCTGCCATGCACCTGCCCACTCACCCAGCCTGTCCAAGTCACCCTGCATTCTCATAACATCCTCCTCACATTTCACACTGCCACCCAGCTTTGTGTCATCGGCAAATTTGCTAATGTTACTTTTAATTCCCTCATCTAAATCATTAATATACATTGTAAACAGCTGCGGTCCCAGCACTGAACCCCGTGGCACCCCGCTGGTCACCGCCTGCCATTCCGAAAGGGACCTGTTAATCACTACTCTTTGTTTTCTGTCAGCCATCCAATTTTCAATCCATGTCAGTGCTCTGCCCCCAATACCACATGCCCTAATTTTGGCCACTAATCTCCTATGTGGGACTTTATCAAAGGCTTTCTGAAAGTCCAGGTACTCTACATCCACTGGCTCTCCCTTGTCCATTTTCATAGTTACATCCTCAAAAAATTCCAGAAGATTAGTCAAGCATGATTTCCCCTTCGTAAATTCATGCTGACTCAGACCAATCTTGTTACTACTATCCAGATGTGTCGTAATTTCATCTTTTATAATTGACTCCAGCATCTTTCCCATCACTGACGTCAGGCTAACCGGTCTATAATTCCCTGTTTTCTCTCTTCCTCCCTTCTTGAAGAGAGGGACAACATTACCCACCCTCCAATCCACGGAAACTGATCCTGAATCTGTAGAACATTGGAAAATGATTACCAATGCGTCCACAATTTCTAAAGCCACCTCCCTAAGTACCCTGGGATGCAGACCATCAGGTCCCGGGGACTTATCAGCCTTCAGACCCAACAGCCTATCCAACACCATTTCCTGCCTAATATAAATTTCCTTCAATTTATCCACTACCCTAGGTCTTTTGGCCACTATTACATCTGGGAGATTGTTTGTGTCTTCTCTAGTGAAGACAGATCCAAAGTACCTGTTCAACTCGTCTGCCATTTCCTTGTTCCCCATAATAAATTCACCCGCTTCTGTCTTCAAGGGCCCAATTTTGGTCTTAACTACTTGTTTCCTTTTCACATACCTAAAGAAGCTTTTACTATCCTCCTTTATATTCTTGGCTAGTTTACCTTCATACGTCATTTTTTCTCTGCGTATTGCTTTTTTAGTTACCTTCTGTTGCTCTTTAAAAGTTTCCCAATCCTCCGGCTTCCCACTCGTCTTTGCTATGTTATACTCCTTCTCTTTTATTTTTATACGGTCCATTACTTCCCTTGTCAGCCACGGCCTCCCCTTACTCCCCTTAGGATCTTTCTTCCTCTTTGGAACGAACTGATCCTGCACCTTCCGCATTATTCCCAGAAACACTTGCCATTGCTGTTCCACTGTCATCCCTGCTAGGGCATTGTTCCATTGAACTTTGGCCAGCTCCTCCCTCGTAGCACCATAGTTCCCTTTGTTCAACTGTAATAGTGACACTTCCAAGTTTCCCTTCTCCCTCTCAAATTGTAGATTAAAACTTATCATATTATGGTCACTACCTCCTAATGGCTCCTTTACCTCGAGGTCCCTCATCAAATCTGGTTCATTGCACAACACTAAATCTAGAATTGCATTCTCTCTGGTAGGCTCCAGTACAAGCTGTTCTAAGAATCTATCCCGGAGGGACTAGGCTGTCAGTCCCTTGAGCCATTCAATATCATGTTTGATTCTGTCCCTAATTTTCTACCCAACTTACTTCACAACACTAAGAACTCTCAACTGTTGGGAGAGTCCATCACAGGTAAAGCCCTCCCCACCATTGAACAAATCCACATGAAACGCTATCGCAGGAAAACAGCATCCATCATCAGGAACCCCCTCCACCCAGGCCATGCTCTCTTATTGCTGCTGTCATCAGGAAGAAGGTACGGGAGTCTAGTGACTCACACAACCAGGTTCAGGAACAGTTAGTACCCCTCAACCATCGGGTTCTTGAACCAGAAGGGATAACCGCTCAACTTCACTTGTCCCTTCATTGAAATGTTCCCACAACCTACGGACTTATCTTCAAGGTCTCTTCATCTCATGTTCTCGATATTTATTGCTTATTTGTTTATTATTATTATTATTATTATTTCTTTCTTTTTGTATTTGGGCAGTTTGTTGTCTTTTGCAGACTGGTTGGACTCCAAGTTAGTGCAGTCTTTCACTGATTCTGTTATGGTATTGTTCTCTTATGGATTTATTGAGTTTGCCTGCAAGAAAATGAATCTCAGGGCTGTAAGTGATGACATATATGTAATTTGATAATAAATTTGCTTTGAACTTTGAACTTTTATTACCACCGTTGTCCTTCTTTCCTTATTTGACATATAATTCATCTGCTATCACATCCATCTCTCAGCTTATTGAGCTGTTCCTCAGTGAACTGAGTTACTAGAGGGCACTGGCATTCCTAAGTTCCATGTCACCTCTTGGGCAAATGCAATGTTTTGATTTTAACAATATGGCATACTGTATATGTTTTGGTTTAAGAAGGACAGATCTGCTGCCTGTTGCTATCCGTATGCCTTGCAATAATTTACCATGGCTATTGGCAGGTGTGCAAGCTCCATATCCTCAAAGGTATGAGGTCTATTTCCAGCAGTGATTGGAATAGGGGATTGTGGGCTATCTACTGCCATCTGTTGGTGGTGCAACGATCATCAGTCTCAAGCTCAGCACCATACACAACATCCAACACACATCAAAGTTGCTGCTGAACGCAGCAGGCCAGGCAGCATCTCTAGGAAGAGGTACAGTCGACGTTTCAGGCCGAGACCCTCCGTCAGAACTAACTGAAGGAAGAGCTAGTAAGAGATTTGAAAGTTGGAGGGGGAGGGGGAGATCCAAAATGATAGGAGAAGACAGGAGGGGGAGGGATGGAGCCAAGAGCTGGACAGGTGATTGGCAAAAGGGATATGAGAGGATCATGGGACAGGAGGTCCGGGAAGAAAAACAAGTGGGGGGAACCCAGAGGATGGGCAAGGGGTATATTCAGAGGGACAGAGGGAGAAAAAGGAGTGAGAGAAAGAATGTATGTATAAAAATAAATAACAGATGGGGTATGAGGGGGAGGTGGGGCATTAGCGGAAGTTAGCGAAGTCGATGTTCATGTCATCAGGTTGGAGGCTACCCAGATGGAATATAAGGTGTTGTTCCTCCAACCTGAGTGTGGCTTCATCTTTACAGTAGAGGAGGCCGTGGATAGACATGTCAGAATGGGAATGGGATGTGGAATTAAAATGTGTGGCCACTGGGAGATCCTGCTTTCTCTGGCGGACAGAGCGTAGGTGTTCATCAAAGCGGTCTCCCAGTCTGCATCGGGTCTCGCCAATATATGAAAGGCCACATCGGGAGCACCGGACGCAGTATATCACCCCAGCCGACTCACAGGTGAAGTGTCGCCTCACCTGGAAGGACTGTTTGGGGCCCTGAATGGTGGTAAGGGAGGAAGTGTAAGGGCATGTGTAGCACTTGTTCCGTTTACAAGGATAAGTGCCAGGAGGGAGATCAGTGGGGAGGGATGGGGTGGATGAATGGACAAGGGAGTCGCGTAGGGAGTGATCCCTGCGGAAAGCAGAGAGGTGGGGGAGGGAAAGATGTGCTTAGTGGTGGGATCCCGTTGGAGGTGGTGGAAGTTACGGAGAATAATATGTTGGACCCGGAGGCTGGTGGGGTGGTAGGTGAGGACCAGGGGAACCCTATTCCTAGAGGGGTGGCGGGAGGATGGAGTGAGAGCAGATGTACGTGAAATGGGGGAGATGCGTTTAAGAGCAGAGTTGATAGTGGAGGAAGGGAAGCCCCTTTCTTTAAAAAAGGAGGACATCTCCCTTGTCCTAGAATGAAAAGCCGCATCCTGAGAGCAGATGCAGCGGAGACGGAGGAATTGAGAGAAGGGGATGGCGTTTTTGCAAGAGTCAGGGTGAGAAGAGGAATAATCCAGATAGCTGTGAGAGTCAGTAGGCTTATAGTAGACATCCGTGGATAAGCTGTCTCCAGAAACAGAGACAGAAAGATCTAGAAAGGGGAGGGAGGTGTCGGAAATGGACCAGGTAAACTTGAGGGCAGGGTGAAAGTTGGAGGCAAAGTTAATAAAGTCAACGAGCTCTGCATGTGTGCAGGAAGCAGCGCCAATGCAGTCGTCGATGTAGCGAAGGAAAAGTGGGGGACAGATACCAGAATAAGCATGGAACATAGATTGTTCCACAAAAGCAACAAAAAGGCAGGCATAGCTAGGACCCATACGGGTGCCCATAGCTACACCTTTAGTTTGGAGGAAGTGGGAGGAGCCAAAGGAGAAATTATTAAGAGTAAGGACTAATTCCGCTAGACGGAGCAGAGTGGTGGTAGAGGGGAACTGATTAGGTCTGATTAGGTCTGATTACACAACATGCTGGAGGATCCCAGCACGTCAAGCAGCATCCATGGAAGAAAATTATCATTTAACTTTTCAGCTCGAGAAAATGATGACTGTTCAGTTCCCTCCATAGATACTGCTTGACCTGCTGAGTTCCTCCAGCAATTTACGTGTGTTCTTCAAGATTTCCAGCATCGGTAGAAGCTCCAAGATTTACCTCATCAAGATGTCAGAAAATAACATGACCCACCAAGAACTCACAGAATGTGACAGGACTACATTATTTAAAGTGCAAACTTCAAACTTTATTAAAGACAGCTGTTCTTAACAATCACTATTAGAGTCTTTCTTGGGCTTAACACTTTTGACTGTCAAGAAAAGCTGTTAAGTATCTATTACATTACATTAAGTTCTTAAATATGTGGAGATGATTCAAATTCAGATGGAAATGGGAATTTCAGAAATAGCTGTAGGAGAGGGCTATACGGTCCCTCAAAGCGGCACTGCCATTCAAACGTAAACTTGATCCTGTTCCTATTTCTCCCCCTTAGTATCCACCTAGTATCAAAAATCTAGCAATTCCAACTTTAAATACAACATTGTGCAAAAATCTTAGACTCGTATATATAGCTAAGGTACCTAAGACTTTTGCACAGTGCTGTATACACAGTGGTTGAAGTAATTAACTTACAATTTGAGATGTATTAAATAAGAGACATCCAGGTTGGTGAGCAAAAAATTGGCTGGAGTTTGTATCCATCTTGCAACCTTTAGGAGGCAATTAATTGCAGTTTTAACCTTGTCAGTCAAGCACTAGACAAGGGCACTTAATATAATTGTGACTGCTTATCATATTGTTTCTGGAGATTGAATAGCAAAAGGGAGCCAAACATTGGCCACCACGCCAATATTTTGAAGAGGCTGCTTGGGAGAGAAGGTATCTAAAGTTTCCATGGGGGTAAAGGGATCATGCGCCCCTGTGTGTGCCCCACGAAGAAAGTGCTGATTCATTCCTTGGATGATATAAACCAAATTCCACCCTTGTCATTTCTTAAAATCCATCTGTAAGGAGAATGTGTTCCATTAAATTTCCACCTGACCTGCTCTTTATCACATCATCTATTTCAGTCATAGTTATGTCATTGTTACACCATGTTGTTACATTTTTATTTCAAGAGCATAGTCTATTTCCCTTTCAAGAGATCTAAATATACTCAATACCACAGGTGTGGAAATAATGAAAGAAGCCAATACTAAGTTATGCATAGCTGTGAACCTGTGTGGCTACTCACAGATATGGGGCAAACATGTAGAGTTTCGAGGCCTCTCATCGCTGCCTGGTGTGAAGCAAAAGTAGAAATGAAGATTTCTCCATCCATGAACATAGAACATAGAACATTACATCACAATACAGGTCATTGGGCATGCAATCTTGTGCTGACCTGTTAACCTACTGTAAGATCGACCTAACCTTTCCCTTTTACATAATGCTCCATTTTTATATCATCCTTTCCTTGTGCCTATCTAAAATTTCTTAGATGTCCCTAATGAGGCAGTCAAGTTGCTTCCATCTTGGCCTTTTAGCTGTGAACATCAGTATCTTTATTAGGCATACCTGCTGGTTAATACAAATATCAGCTCAGCCAATCATGTAGCAGCAACTAAGTGCATGCAGATATGGTCAAGAGGTTCAGTTGTTGCTCAGACCAAACATCAGAATGGGGAAGAAATGTGATCTAAGTGACTTTGACTGTGAAATAATTGTTGGTGCCACACAGGGTGGTTTGAGTATCTCAGAAACTGCTGATCTTCTGGGATTTTCACACATAACAGTCTCTAGAGTTTACAGAGAATGGTGTGAAAAACAAAAGACATCCAGTGAGTGGCAGTTCTGTGGGTGAAAGCGCCTTGTTAATGAGGGAGGTCAGAGGAGAATGGCCAGACTGCTTCAAGCTGACAGGAAGGTAACAGTAACTCAAATAACCACGTGTTACAACAGTGGTGTGCAGAAGAGCTCCTCTGAATGCACAAAACATCAACTCTTGAAGTGGATGAGCTACAGCAGTAGAAGACCACAAGCATAAACTCAGTGGCCACTTTATAAAGTACAGGAGGACCTTCGACTCATGATGTTGTGCCAACCTTTTAACCTAATCTATGATCAATCTAGCCCTTTCCTCCTACATAACCCTCCATTTTCCCCTCATCTATGTATCTAAGATTTTCTTAAGTGCCCAGAAAGAGACTAATAAGTTCCCTCCTTCTCTACCTTTTAGCTGTGAGCCTCAGTGTCTTTATAAACCATGGGACCTTAAAATCTTGCAGCACATAAAGGAATGATTGAACTCACTGTGCTCTACATTTAAGTTTTCCAACTACTATCAATCCCCAAACCCACTTCCTGTCCATTTCCTTTTTAACTGTGTACGCTTCAACAACTACTTCATTGGCTATAACAAATGGTGTCATTTAAATGGAAGTTTCTGATTTCCCCTTTGAAAGCTGCCATTGAATCGGTTGCCGGCATCTTTTGTGTAGTGCATAACAGCTCAGTTATTACACTGCTGTTTGGCTTCGAGCCTACGGACTGCATAAATAACATTGACATTTGAAAAATTGTGGGCTATCGATTTCACTGAACAGCCAGCCACCTTGGAATAAAGACTTCCAATAGTAAGTAAAAACGAGTTGGTTGATTGAGGCCTCCGTCGGCCCGAGTTGACCATGGATATTGCGTTCTAGCTGTCTAGGTACCCAACCCTGGACAGTACGGCGTGCAGAGCAAGCTGTTGCCTATGTAACAAGCTCATCTTCTCCACGTATCTGATGAACCTAAAGGAACGGCAGAGAACGATACAGTTTGGTACCAGAAGTGTTGCAAGGGTTGCCAGTCAGCATTGAACTCAATGTAGGACTCCAGCTCCGGATTTTTCCCTCGGGGTTTACTCTCAAAGCCTTCTCCATGAGTGGGTATAGCTGCAAGGCAGTGGAGGCTTAAGATCAGAAGTTTCTCTCCTGGATGAGCTTCTAACCTCGGCCACTGAGCCCCATCTGCTTGAAGTGACTGGTTTTAAGGCCATGACGCCTTCTTCTGTCAGTAGAAACGGTTTTGCCAGGCTTAGTAGCTAAGCCACACGTGAAGGCTGAGAGCTGGACTTGGTTGTCAGAGGCTATTTGAGGTGCATGCCATTGGGAGCATTTACTAGGTAGTGGGAGCTTCTCCCCATTACCCGCCCCCCTGGCTATAATAACTTTAAAGAACCATAAATAAAAATAGACTCTTAATTTCTGACTTTCTCCAAGAGCCACTATCAAAATATTATATTAATCTGTCACCATTCATATTATTGGCAATTAATGGGACAAATACAGCTCCACGTTTCCTTCATCCAAATTAAAATTAACGAGAGAAGGGAATAGGGCACTTTTTTTTAAAAGACCTTGTGTTGCCGTACAATGTGACATCTTGACTAATGTATGTGGTTCTGGTTATCGAATCAGAGGAGGATATGTTATTGCTCTAAAGAGCAAAGGGAAGGTGGAAGAGCGATTCTGGGCTCTAAGTTTATGCAGGACGATAAGGGTTAAGGAGGAGGATCAACTTAGTTTGCCAGATACATTTTCATTCACTGTTTGAAATGGATTTAAGAAACTTGTGCCAAGATGAGGCCACCCTCAGGGTGGAGGAGCAACACCTTATATTCCGTCTGGGTATCCTCCAACCTGACGGCATGAAGATCAATTTCTCCTTCTAGTAAAAATAATATCTCCCCCTCCTCTCTTCTTCTGTTCTCCACTCTGGCCCTTTATCTCCTCTCACCTACCTATCAATTCCCCCAACACCCCTCCCCCAGGTCCCCTCCCCTTCCTTTTCTCCTGCGGTCCACTCTCCCATCCTATCAGATTCCTTCCTTTCCAGCCCTTTACCTTTCCTATCCACTTGGATTCACCTATCACCTTCTAGCTACCTTCCTTCCCCTCCCCCACCTTTTAATTCTGTCATCCTTCCTTTCTATTCCTGAAATCTATTCGTAAAGAAATGTCTCAGCCCGAAATGTCGACTGCTTATTCACTTCTGTAGATGCTGCTTGACCTGCTGAGTTCCTCCCGCACTTTGTGTGTGTTGCTTTGAATTGACAGCACCTACAGAACTTTTTCGTGGTTTGGATTTAAGGTGTGTACACTTCTGTAATGAAAGGAAATGACATCCAGTTTATGCCCAAGAGTCAACCAGGGATCAAGGATCAATTTTATTCACCATGTACCTTTACTTATATTGGGAATTTGCAGTGGTGTGTTGGCGCGACGTGCCAAAAAAAAAACAACAAAAGGATAAAGAACTATATAAAATAAATTTGGAGGTTAAAATCGAGGGATATGGATAAATGTGCATAAGTATATAATCAACTGCATGTATTTACAGTGTAAACAACATTATAAAAGAAGTTTAAAATGATTACAGGGGTAATAGAGGGGAATAGGGTGTGAATAATTGATCAGATTAACTGTCTTCAGAAAGTTTTAAGGTGACGTGAAGTTTTTGTTACGGTAGCCCTACGGCACTAGCTGCAATGGACTTTCTCAGTGACTGTAATGCTACATTTTGCTTGTTGTTTTTAAAGACATTATAAAAGTGCTTTAAAGTGTTTACAGTGTAGTGATGGGGATCACAGGTTGAGGGAGGTGAGGCGGGGGGGACTAACTAGAATGGTTGATCAGATTAACTGCCTGGGGGTGAAGAAACTTCTAAGATGTTGTGAATTTTTTTTTATATAGCCCTATAACACTTTCCAGAGGGGAGCTTTTACAAAAAGCAGTTTGCAGGGTGGGTTACGTCGGTAATGATTTTTCCGACACTTTTTTGTCCTGGGCACATATAAGCCCTGTGCTGATGGTAGACTGCAGCCAACGGCCTTTGCTGCTGTCTTGACAGTTTGCTTAATTTCCATAAATTATGAGAGGATGTGGCACCAAACCAGACAGTGATGGCTGATGCGAGAACACTCTCTGTGATGGCAGTGTAGAATTGCAACAGTATGTTCTGAGAAGATGGAATCTTGTCAACTGCCACAAAAGGTACATCTTCTGCTGAGCCTTTTTGTTAATGAAGGAGATATGGTTCTCCCACATGAAGTCCCACATGCCCAGGAACCCAAATGTTGAAATGGTGCTAACAGTAGAGTTGTTGATGGTGAGTGGGTAGAGAAGTGACACATTTCTCTTGAAGTCAATATGCTTTCCACAGTTTTGAGGACATTCAGCTCCAAGTTCTTGTGATTATAACTTAGAGCTATAGTGTTAGACAGTACAGAAGCAGGTCTTTTGGGTCAATAAGTTCATGCCGAAGCTGAACTTACACGAAGCCCACTTTACTTTTCCCAGATTCCCTTCAGGTTTCACCGGTCACTCACTCGCTGGAGGAAATTCACAGTGACCTTCTGACCTGCTCATCTCCAGGATGTAGAAGGATTAGTTCCTGAGGATTGGAGGGTGGCTAATGTAACCCTGCTTTTTAAAAAAGGAGGGAGAGAGAAACCGGGGAATTATAGACCGGTAAGCCTGACATTGGTGGTGGGGAAACTGCTAGAGTCAGTTATCAAAGATGTGATAACAGCACATTTGGAAAGCGGTGAAATCATCAGACAAAGTCAGCAAAGATTTGTGAAAGGAAAATCATGTCTGACGAATCTCATAGAATTTTTTGAGGGTGTAACTAGTAGAGTGGATAGGGGAGAGCCAGTGGATGTGGTATATTTGGATTTTCAAAAGGCTTTTGACAAGGTCCCACACAGGAGATCAGTGTGCAAACTTACAGCACACTGTATTGGGGGTATGGTATTGATGTGGATAGAGAATTGGTTAGCAGACAGGAAGCAAAGAGTGGGAATAAACGGGACCTTTTCAGAATGACAGGCAGTGACTAGTGGGGTACCGCAAGGCTCAGTGCTGGGACCCCAGTTGTTTACAATATATATTAATGAATTAGACTAGGAAATTAAATGCAGCATCTCCAAGTTTGCGGATGACTCGAAGCTGGGCGGCAGTGTTAGCTGTGAGGAGGATGCTAAGAGGATGCAGGGTGACTTGGATAGGTTGGGAGAGTGGGCAAATTCATGGCAGATGCAATTTAATGTGGATAAATATGAGGTTATCCACTTTGGTGGCAAGGACAGGAAAACAGATTATTATCTGAATGGTGGCTGATTAGGAAAAGGGGAGGTGCAACGAGACCTGGGTGTCATTGTACACTAGTCATTGAAAGTGGGCATGCAGGTACAGCAGGCGGTGAAAAAGGCGAATGGTATGCTGGCATTCATAGCAAGAGGATTCGAGTACTGGAACAGGGAGGTACTACTGCAGTAGTATAAGGCCTTGGTGAGACCACACCTGGAGTACTGTGTGCAGTTTTGGTCCCCTAATCTGAGGAAAGACATTCTTGCCATAGAGGGAGTACAAAGAGGTTCATCAGATTGATTCCTGGGATGGCAGGACTTTCATATGATGAAAGACTGGATCGACTAAGCTTATACTCTCTGGAATTTAGAAGATTGAGGGGGGATCTTATTGAAACGTATAAAATTCTAAAGGGATTGGACAGGCTAGATGTAGGAAGATTGTTCCCGATGTTGGGGGAGTCCAGAACGAGGGGTCACAGTTTGAGGATAAAGGGGAAGCCTTTTAGGACCGAGATGAGGAAAAACTTCTTCACACAGAGAGTGGTGAATCTGTGGAATTCTCTGCCACAGGAAACAGTTGAGGCCAGTTCATTGGCTATATTTAAGAGGGAGTTAGATATGGCCCTTGTGGCTAAAGGGATCGGGGGTATGGAGAGAAGACAGATACAGGGTTCTGAGTTGGATGATCAGCCATGATCGTACTGAGTGGCGGTGCAGGCTTGAAGGGCTGAATGGCCTACTCTCACACCTATTTTCTATGTTTCTATGAAAGTGGAGCATCCAGAGTAAACCCACACGATCACAGAGAACATACACATTCCACACACTGCACCCAGGGGACAGGATTGGTCCTAGGTCACTGCAACTGTGAGGCAGCAGCTCTACTCACCTGCACTATTTCATTGAAGGTTGCATGGAATCAAAATATCCAAAATCAAAGTCAAGTTTATTGTCAAATGCACGTGCAGTACATGTATATACTGCAATAAAAACTTACTTACAGCAGCATCACCAGCACATGGTGTCAAATAGGCTATATTCAGAAGAAAAACATAAATTAAACATAAATTATACAAAATCTTTTACAAGAAAATACAATGAGAACAAAACATTCCACTTTAGTGAAGTGTTCATAATGTACATGCCTTTTGGCCCATGATGTTGTGCTGACCTTTTAACCGACCATACATTGAGCACATCTACATGAAACACTGTTGCAGGAAAGCAGCAGCCATCATCAGGGACTCCCGCCACACAGGTCATGCTCTCTTCTCATTGCTGCATCAGGATGGAGGTACAGGAGCCTTAGAACTCACACCCCCATGTTCAGGAACAGTTACCATCTGTCAATCGTCATGCTCCTGAACCAAAAGGGATAACTTCACTCAACTTTACTTGCCCCGTCATTGAAATGTTCCCACAACCTACGGACTCACTTTCAAGGACTTGTCATCTCATGCTGTTAGTGTTGATTGTTCATTTATCTATTATTATTCTTTCCTTCTTTTTGTATTTGGACAATTCATTGTCTTTTGCACTCTGGTTGAACACCCTAGTTGGGCAGTCTTTTATTGATTTTATAGATTTATTGAGTATGCCCACAAGAAAATGAATCTCAGGGCCATGTATGGTGACGTATGTGTACTTTGATAATAAATTTATTTTGAACTTTGAACTGTGTTGCCAAGCTGCAGTGATTAATGTTTTGCCAGTTGGTTGAAGAACCAAATGGTTGACGAGTACTATTTAAGGAGAAGTTAAAAAGTAGAATATTAAAGGTAATAATCTTAGTGTCACACGCTAGTCAGAGTGGAATCAGAATAGTTAGGATGCATATGTGGCTTGAGCAGTGGTGCGGGGGGAAGGGTTTCAGATTCCTGGGATTTCAGCTGTTCTTGAAGCAGGTGGTGTGGCATTTCAGGCCTTTGAACCTTCTGCCCAATAAATGGTTGTGAAAAGATGGCATGACGGGGATCTTGAATGATAGATGTTGCCACGGGAGAGAAGGTGCCATTTGGCCCGTTGGTTGCCTTTCGGTAAGATAGAATGGCTTAGGCCAATTCCAGTGAGCTAGTTTCCCTGTTGGTTACAGTCTGATGCTTTCTGAAATGTGTTTGGAGGTGGGGGGGTCTCCATCATCCTTTCAGACAGTGAGTTCCAGACCCCTGGCACCGTTCTCAGCATTTGATTTAGGCTAATTATTCTCTGTAGCGAAGGTATGGAAGTATTAGGATTAAATAAATCATAGGAGAGATGAGCAGTTTTTTAAAACAAAGGGCAATGGATTTTGTGAAAGGGGAAAGGAAATACTATAAATGGACAGAAACTTGGAAAAGGAAGTATTTGATGAAGTAACAAAGTGTGTGATTGAGAACTCCCACAAAGAGATGGAAATGTTGAAGCTAAGTGGCCTTTCTTGCTTCTTAAAGTGTGTGTGTGTGGGGGGGGGGGGGGGGTGGTGTTCCTGCCTCTTAAGTCAAACAATGGCTGCCTTTGCTTTTGGTACATTAGCATTGCCCGATGTCACATCAGAAATGCAGAGCTGTAGAGGTTGTTCATATTATAGTCTGACTTCTAAGGGAGATAAATCATGAGGACATTTAACTAGGCCATGCTAGCAGTCTCCTGCATTTATGTGCTTAAGAAGTGCTTTGAAGACTGAGATTAAATCATTTGATGGGTTAGAAAGAAAGTAAGTATTTTCTCTAACTGTAGTGGTTTCTTGAAATCAAACCAAAACCACTGAGAGGCCAAACCAGGAGATTGGCACTTATGACACGCTCTCAAATAACAAGGTTCCAAAGTTAGAAAAGGTATGGTCGATCCTTTATTACGAAGCCAGCAAAGATGAGCAAATTTATAGTGATAAGAAACTAGCAAAACTAAATTAGTGATATGGTGATCTTAGCATTCAAGTCAGCGATATGTATAGCATTAAAGTTAGCAGTCTAACTAACATACCTAAGCAAAGTTAGCAATCTAGTTAGCACTCCAATAAGGCCACAGTTAGCAGTTCCAATTAACATAACTAAACGGTTGAACTAGGTATATGTACTTAAGCGGACTAATTGCGGTGAACAAAAAACATAATCCTCGTGGCTCAATCCCTCTTCACTAGACTAAACTAGGTGACTTAAGTGTGAGTACATAACTATATTCATTTGCTTCTACCATGCCCCAGACTACGTGACAGAAAATAGATACATGACCCCTACACTTGCCTTTGGCAGTGCATATTAATGGTGAAGGTGTAAGACATTTTTCAATCACCTGACTGGATATCTATATAATCAATGGGCCGTTGTTGCAGCTGAAAGACGTTTAAAGGACAACATGGTTACATGTAGTTAGTGCAGCTCCTTATAGCTCCAGCTTTAACCAATCGGAGTTCAACTCCTGCCGCTGCCTGTAAGCTCTCCCCGTGACCGCAGGGGTATCCACCAGGTGCGCTGGTTTCCTCCCACATTTCAAAGACCTATGATTAGGGTTATTTAAGTTGTGAACATGTTATGTTGGCATTGAGAGTATGGTGGCACTTAGACTATATGACATAGAAGCAGAATTAGGCCATTTAGCCCATCGAGTCTGCTCCTCCATTCCATCATGGCTGATTTAGTACCCTCTCAACCCTACTCTCCAGTCTTCTTCACGGAACCTTTGATGCCCTTACAGGTCAAGAATCTATCAAACTCTGCTTTAAATAAACCCAATGACTTGATCTCCACGGTTGTCTGTGGTAATGAATTCCACAGATTTACCACCCTCTGGCTAAAGAAAATTCCTCCTCATTTCTGTACTAAAGGGATGTTCCTCAATACTAAAGGGCTGTGCCCTCTGGTCCTAGACATCCCCGCTATAGGGAACTTCCTCTCCACATCCACTCTATCTAGGCCATTCAATATTTGATAGGTTTCAATGAGATCCCCTCTCATTCTTCTAACCTCCAGTGAGTACAGGACCAGGGTCTTCAAATGCTCCTATTACATTAACCTTTTCATTCCAGGCATCATTATCATGAACCTCCTCTGGACTCTCTCCAATGCCAGTATGTTGTTTCTTAGAAAAGGGGCCCAAAACTGCTCAGTAAATCATCCTAAGGACGCATTAGTAGATTAAAACCAAGATAATGCATTAATGGAGGATTGATGGGCATGAAGAGAGAATTATTTTCATGGACACTGGGCAAAAGGGAAAAGGGAAAACGATGTGTTCTCTTGGAAGCCAGCATGTAGCTGATGGGATGAATCATCTTCTGTGTTATCAGGATCACATAAGAGTGGGAGAGTTCTCACTGATGACCTGGCCAATATTAATCTCCCTACCATCAGATCATCTGGTTATTATTACTATTGTTACTGTGGGAAATTGCTGTGCACAAATTGTCCACCATTTTTCCTTGATTACAACAAAGACTACACTTCAATTTCAAAGTCCAAACTTCAAAGTTAATTTTATAATCAACGTATCTATATATCAAACACTAACTTGAGATTCAAAGGTACTTTATTGACTGTTGAGCAACTTAGACAAGGACAGATCCTATAGAATTGTGATCTATCAAATTCTTTTTCATTTTATTAACTTGCGGGTTTCTCTCTGTTCCTGCAACCTAGTCAAATTTGATTTCTACAGCCAAGCTGTCAGAATTGTAGATGAGATCAATTTCGTTATTACTGCTCACAAAAGGATAGATGTTCATCGAAGAGGCAGATCTCTGAGCACAGATTTAACAATGTGCCAGTACATATGTGGATTTTGATTTTGCAGTCAATGAATATAACACAGGAGCAACTACTTAGAAGAGACAGGCAGGATATGCCATTAGCAAAACTCTATGTGTTGCCATAAATATGTTGAGTGGGTCTCACTGATGTTTACAATGTTATAGTTTTCCCTTGTCCCCTGCCACTTTAGAACAAGCGTATCCTTCTCTGGGGAAGAACAAAATTCTTTCTGAAATGTGAAACTGAGAGGAGGGATTTTAATTAAGAGTCAGGCTGAGATACTGGCTTCACTGAATGATGGAAAATTATCTTTCACGGGAGTTTTTTTTACTAGCTGCAACTTCTAGCTGAGGTATGTATGCCACAAATCATCCAGCAGTTGCTCTATGATTATCTTGTGACATAGTATAATTGGTATCTGAGTTAATTAAAATTACATATTAAATCAAGGTGCATCAAACTATACATCATTCCATTCACTCTCTCTCTCTCTCTCTCTCCCTCTGGAAAACACATAGATCTTTGTGAAGACAGAAAATGCCAGCCAATTCTTTTTCATTTCACATGTTGCTTTCTATGTGTGTATTTAAAGCCTTTTCAGTTTTTATATTTAATGCTGATTTTATGCACATGCATCAGTCTACGTACATAAGTCAATCTTTATACTTTATACTTCATACTTTATTGTCGCCAAACAATTGATACTAGAACGTACAATCATCACAGCAATATTTGATTCTGCACTTCCCGCTCCCTGGATTACAAATCGATAGTAAATATTAAAAATTTAAATTATAAATCATAAATAGAAAATAGAAAAATAGAAAATAAGGTAGTGCAAATAAACCGAGATGCAGGTCTGGATATTTGGAGGGTACGGCCCAGATCCGGGTCAGGATCTATTCAGCAGTCTTATCACAGTTGGAAAGAAGCTGTTCCCAAATCTGGCCGTACGAGTCTTCAAGCTCCTGAGCCTTCTCCTGGAGGGAAGAGGGACGAAAAGTGTTTTGGCTGGGTGGGTCGTGTCCTTGATTATCCTGGCAGCACTGTTCCGACAGCGTGCGGTGTAAAGTGAGTCCAAGGACAGAAGATTGGTTTGTGTGATGTGCTGGGCTGTGTTCACGATCTTCTGCAACTTCTTTCGGTCTTGGACAGGACAACTTCCATACCAGGTTGTGATGCACCCTAGAAGAATGCTTTCTACAGTGCATCTATAAAAATTAGTGAGGGTTTTAGGGGACAGGCCAGATTTCTTTAGTTTTCTCAGGAAGTAAAGACGCTGGTGGGCCTCTTGGCAGTGTACTCTGCTTGGTTGGACCAAATCAGGTCATTTGTGATATTGACCCCGAGGAACTTAAAGCTTTTGACCTGTTCCACTTGTGCACCACCGATGTAAATTGGGTCGTGCGGTCTGCTACTCCTTCTGAAGTCAACAACCAATTCCTTCATCTTGCTGACGTTGAGGGATAGGTATTGCCTTCGCACCATGCCACCAGGTTCTTAATTTCCTCTCTGCACTCAAACTCATCATTACCCGAGATACGGCCTACAATTGTTGTGTCATCAGCAAACTTATATATTGAGCTTGATGGAAACTTGGCTACACAATCATGGGCGTACAGTGAGTACAGCAGGGGGCTGGGTACACAGTCTTGTGGGGTACCGATGCTCAGAGTGATTGTAGAGGAGAGCTTGTCCCTTATTTTTACAGCCTGGGTCCTGTCTGTGAGGAAGTTGAAGATCTAGCTGCAGATCTGAGTGCTAAGGCCCAGGTTCCGGAGCTTAGGAATCAGTTTATGTACGTACACTCAGTGGCCACTTTATTAGGTACAAGAGGAACCTAATAGAGTAAAGAGGCCACTGCGTGCATCTTTGTGGCCTTCTTCTGCTGTTACCCTTTCTGCTTCAAGGTTTGAAGTGTTGTGCATTCAGAGATGCTCTTCTGCACCCCACTGCTGTAACGCATGGTTATTTGAGTTTCTGTCGTCTTCTTGTCAGCTTGAACCAGTCTGGCCATTTTGCTCTGACCTCCCTCATTAACAAAATGTTTTTGCACACAGAATGGCCGCTTACTGGATGAATATTTTTCCACACCATTCTCTGTAAACTCTAGTGACTATTGAGCATGAAAATTCCAGGAGATCAGCAGTTTCTTAGATACTTAAACTATTCCATCTGGCACCAATAATCATTCCACAATCAAAGTCTCTTAGATCACATTTCTTCCCTATTCTGACATTTGGTCTGAACAATGACTAAATCTCTTGACCATATCTGCATGTTTTTATGAATTAAGTTGCTGTCACATGATTACATGATCGATTAGACATTTGCATTGGTGAGCTGGCGTACCGGTGTACCTAATAAAGTGGAGATTGAGTGTATATTTATTGTGTTTTTTGTTGTTTTCTTTATGCTGCTTCGGATTTGGAGTAAGAATCATTTTATTCTCCTTTGCACTTGTGTACTGAAGAAGGACGACAAACAACCTTCAATATTCAATCTTGACTTTTCCTCTATTTTCTGGCTTACTCTGACAATGGAGTACCTCTATCATTGCTCTTTGGGAATCAGCAGAGGTCGAAGGGTGTCAAAGGTTATGAGGTTCGGATATGGCCCAAGAGTGGAGTGAGAGACACGGAAGCAGGTCGATAGCTCACAGACCTTAATACAAACAGTGTTAAAGGGAAAATAAAACAAACGCTAGACCAGACAGGGCTGTTAATTAAAACTCTCAAAAGGAAAACGAAGCCTACACTGCAGCTGAAAAGAACATCTAAACATTAAACGAATAACTCTAGTCTTCAGAGTCAGTTGACTTGGAAGTCCAATATCTCAGGGAAGGCCGAATGCAAAACAGCAGCGAAGCGTTGCTATGCTCTGTCCAAGTCTTAACAAGCACTACGATGACAAGTATGGAGTTAACTACTATCATGATTAAATAATAATTAGCTGACATGTGCAAATTCACAAACACAATTGCCGTATCTACTGCACTGCCGAATCTGTGGTTGTGACAGCACCATGACCAATACACCACATCAAATTCTTAATACATCTAATTGTCCTTGAATGCAAAATACGATACGAACAGACTGTCATGGGTAAAGCCCTCCCCACCATTGAGCACATCTGCACGGAGCGCTGTTGCAGGAAAGCAGCATCCATCAACAGAGACGCCCACCACTCAGGCCATGCTATTTTCTCACTGCTGCCTTCAAGAAGAAGGTACAGAAGCCTCAGGACTTAGACTTCCAGGTTCAGGAACTGTTATTGCTCCTCAACCACCAGACTCTTGAACCAAAGGGGATGACTTTACTCAACTTCACTCACCCTATCACAGAACTGTTCCCACAACCTATAGACTCACTTTCAATGACTTTTCATCTCATATCTTGATATTTTTTGCTTATTTGTTTTATTATTGATTCCTTATTTTGCATTTGCACAGTTCATTGTTTTTTTTTGCACTCTGGTGGAACGTCCAGTTGGTCTGGTCTTTCATTGATTCTGTTATGATTATCTGAATCAGGTTTATTATCACCGGCATGAGGCGTGAAATTTGTTATTATTCTATTGTGGATTTATTGAGGATGCCCACAAGAAAATTAATCTCAGCATTGCATACGGTGTCATATATGTACTTTGATAATAAATGTACTATGAATGTACAGTATATAGCAAATAAAGTTGATACTTGTTTCTTAATGAATCAAGTTTTAATTTGCAAAGATAGTTGGGAGGGTGTCAGCACCTAGAACAGCAGGTAAAGTCTGGGAGAGGGCAAATACTTGGAGAGAATGTATGACATGCAGGTGATGGGGCTGCTTGAAAGGGGATGGTAAATATAGGTGAACAATGAATGGATTGAAATCTGGATGAGAAATAAAATTGAATGCAAAGAAGGAAGAGCAGGTTATCCAGAAAAAAATATTAATTCAATGATACAAGAAATTAGTCCCTATCACCTGGATTCATCTATCACCTGCCAGTTTGTATTCCTGCCTCTTATTCTGATTCTTATTCTGATTTCTTCCTCCTTCCTTTCCAGTCCTTGTGAAGGGTCTCGGTCCAAAACATCGATTGTTTATTTCCCATCGTAGATGCTGCCTCACCTGCTAAATTCCTCCAACATTTTGCGTGTGTTACTTTGAATTCAGCACTGAGCTGGGAATGTTCTTTTTTTGGTCTCTCTACTCATCCCCACTTTCTCCACAGCCTAAAACTTTCCTTTACCTTGTCTCAGTTTTAAAGAAAAGCCATTGAACTGAAACATTGCCTCTTCGTCCCTCTACATCAATGCTGCCTTACTTTCCGAGTGTTTCCATCGTTTTCTATTTTATATCAGATTTCCAGATTTTGTTCTAACATGTACAGGTTTCAGGAAGTGGTGGAGACCATGAATTTTCTGCAGTGATTTGCATTTGACCATAAATTGCCGCCGCTTTTGCTATTAACCATTGCCAAAGCTAATTAACATCTCTTCTCGCTGCTTAAGTGGGCTATGGATATCAATGCCAATTATCAATATACTGGATCTGTGCCAAATACATGTCATGTTGTAGCTAGTCAGGCTGCAAATAATGGTACGACTGACCTGGTAATGATGTGATTTATGGCCAAGACATATTTCTGCGTGGGAGGTTGAAAATAAAAGCCCATTACTGCTCACTTCAGTAAAATGAAAATTGTTTTAGGAGGATATTTTATCCCAGAATTCTCATAATTGGCAATATATTCTTAATTGGTTTACCATCCAGGGTGTTATTTACAATTACTTTCAATGGTGTGTGTGTGTGTGTGTGTGTGTGTGTGTGTGTGTGTGTGTGTGTGTGTGTGTGTGTGTTTGTGTGTGTGTATGTATGTATATAAATGAGGCAAGATAGGGGCATGCTAGTCCCAGCATGTGAAGTCAGCTCGGACGTACTGTGAGGATGAGATCAATGGTGAGATCCAACGGCCAGGAAGGCGATTCTGCAGCACTTCCAAGAGAGTGAAGGACATGACAAGTCACAGAAAAAGTCATGGTCATCCACTGCAACTATGGAAGATCTCACACCGCTGGACCTGATTGAGAGAGTGGAACTGCCCCATTACGGTGGCTGTTCCCCTTTAAAAACTCTCCCGCACAGATCTCTTTTGTGCAGTTCAGAGGAATTGTACAAATCTAACAGTCATTGTCTGATACGACAAATCAATTAGGCCTATTAGAAAAATAAAATGCTGAAAATGGCAGATAACATCTGTGGAGAGAGAGGCAGAGTTATTACTATGGGTTAATGAGATTTGATCAGAACCTTTCCACGGATACTGACTGACCTCCTGAATATTCCCACCATTTTTCTGTTTTTATTTCACTTCTTGGGCACCAGCTGCATCATCGGTACAATGCTGCACACCATCAAGGTCATCTTCAAAGGACAGTGCTTCAAGAAGGTGGTGTTAATCTTTAAGAACCCTCACTGTCCGGGACATGCCTTGTTCTCATTGCTACCATCAGGGAGGAGGTACAGGAGCCTGAAGGCCCACACTTAATGCTTTAGGAATAGCTTCTTCCCTCTTTCCATCGGATTTCTGAATGGTTGAAGACTTGTAATTCCTCATTCACACATTTTTTTTTGTAACTTACAGGAATTTTTGAGTCTTGCACTGTACTGCTGGCACAAAGCAACAAATTTCACAACATACATCAGTGACAATATCTGCACTGTTGCACTGATAAATCCCCAATCTCCTCATTCCAAAGTTGTGACCTCCACCTCTCCCCCCTCCGCCACTTCATTTGTGCCTGTCTATGCTAACAACTCAATTCCCTACGCTCACAGGGAAGCTTAGGGAACCTACATTTCACAGGTGAAGGACGCTATTTTGCAGAGGTTCCACCTTTAGGATTTCTGCAACAAGCTCCCATCTTGCTCGCAGATCTAGTCTACTAGACTCTTTGGAATTATCAGCTTTTCAGGTCTGGTCAATAGGACTCATATCACGTTGAAGACTCCACTTGAGATGCTGTCTCTTTAATCAGTATATAAGATTATCATTGGCTAAGAGGGCCAGTTGGGTGGGTGCAATTTCAACATTTAAAAGACATTTGGACAAATACATGAATTGGAATGGTTTAGAGCAGGGGTTCCCACCCTCGGTTAATGGTAGGGGTCTATGGCATAAAAAGGGTGGTAGCCCTTGGTTTAGAGCGATGTGGGTCAAATGTAGGTAAATTTTGGTCAGTACCTTGGTTGACATGTATGAGTTAGGCTAACAGGGCCTGTTTCCATGTTGTGTTACTCTGTGACTCTATAAAGTTCTTACAGAATTTAACAAGTAAACAATTTGAGCAAAATTATCCATCAATATTATATAAAATGCATTAGCATACTAAGAAGGAATTAACAGCTGTAGATCAAATTACAGTAAAGTCAAAGGGCAAAATCATTTACTTTTAAATCATCAGATCATCAATAATTTGCGAAAGGACCAATTATCCCATGTGGAAGTCCAAAGAGGTGATTGTTCCTTGAGGTGATTTCCTTACTTGTCTAGGATAATCTGTTGCAGCTATGTTCCTCTTTGACTTCCCTTCCCGGTAAAGATTTGGTTTACTATCTGCCTTTCATGCTCCATTTGACCAATCTGTCCCTGGGAAGATTTGCCTTATTATCTCTTTTCCCACCTCATTTGACCGATCCAATAATGACAACAAGCTGTGTTTGGGCAGCAGAGTGAATGATATAGGATAGCAGGCTGTAATTGGGAAAGAACGAGTGAAAGTTACTCGGGGTCAGAGGGTCACAGAGACAAACAGCACAGTATCAGGAGCGACAAGCAATCTGCTAGATTGGGATTCCCAACCTTTTTTATGCCATGGACCAACACCATTAACCAAGCGGTCTGTGGACCCCAGGCTGGGAGCTCCTGTGTCAGGGAAACACAAAGGGTCAAGCGACATCTTCAGGGGAAAAAGGAGTTGCCAACATTTCAAGTCAAATCCCTGCATCAGGACTGGGACAGAAACTGGCCCTTCTGCCCATCATACCTATTTCAGCTCTCAAGGAGCTAAGTAATCCCATTTACATGTATATAGAGCATAACCTATGATGCCTCGGTGATTCAAGAAGATGATAAAGGAAGAGCTGTGGGGTGATAGTGAAAGCGACGGTGTGTGGCAATATCTTCTGCTGGACGCAGACTTGGTTTGCTTCTATTTCTTAGAGATAGCAATGTTGTTCTTTAGAAACCCCAACAAGAGGCCATTGGGCTATTGATGCTATACTAGAGGTCATGCTACAGACACACCCATTCCTTTCTCTCACATTGATCCTTTCCAGTGTGATTTTCTATTCTCCATTTCTTTTCTGCTTCACTAGACTCCTCCCATTTGTTGCATTTTATACGTACAAATGCCCTGTCTTTCCTAGTTCTTTCTGGTGGAAAAATTCATCCCTAGTCAGCAGTAGCAAGCAAGTGCACAAGTATCACTCCGACCTCCCCTTCAACAGATCTATGAGCATTGACTACAACTGATGGCCAGTTTTCTTCTATGTACTTAACGACGATGACCAAGAATTAAATCAAAGGTGAAGTCAAGCTTATTGTCTTGTGCACAAGTACGTGTGTGCCCGCATGCAATGATTCCTTCCGCTGTCTGTCTGGAGTTTGTACGTTCTACCTGTGGCTGCGTGGGTTTCCTCCAAGTGCTCTGGTTTCCTCCCACAGTCCAAAGGTGCACCAGTTGGTAGGTTAATTGGTCATTGTAAGTTGTCCTGTGATTAGGTTAGGGGTAAACTAGGGGTTGCTGGGTGGTGCGGCTCAAAGGGCCAGAAGGTCTTATCCCACACTACATCTTAATAAATGAAATAAATACATGTATGCATACCAGCAGCAGCATTCCATCAGAGACACAATATTCACAAGAAAGGCATACATTGTACACGAGTTTTTACAAGAAAGAGTACAACCAGAACAAAGAAAACAAAGTCCACTTTAGTGATCAAAGTGATCCTAATGATCCCAGAAAGCAGTAGGAGAGCACTCAAGGCCAAAGAGGGTTTAATTTTGGTTAAGTTACATAATAAAGCAGCCAAGAAAATAATATAAACACAAGATATTGCTGAAGGAACTCAGAAGGTCAGGCAGTACCTATGGAGGGGAGATACTTCATCAGAACTAGGGGTTCCCAAACTGGGGTTCGTGGATGCCTTGCTTAGTGGTATTGGTGCATGGCTTAAAAAGGGTTGGGAACCCCTGATCAGGACCCTTCATGCCTGATGAAGGCTGTTGGTCCAAAAAGTTGACTGTTTATTCCCCTCTATAGATGCCGCTTGACCTGCTCAATTCCTCCAGCATTTTGTGCGCTGCGCAAAATAATACACAGTACCAGCTGGTGGTGTAGTGGCGTCTGCACTGGACTTTGAGGCGAGTGGTCCCGGGTTCCGTTCCGACCAGCTCCCTGCACGCTTCCCATCCGGGTTGAGCGTTGAGCTAGCAACTTGGCCTCATTTAACAAATATACTGAAGAAAGGCAAGGTTGCCACCTGATAGGATACTAGGCACGGAAAGGGCTAACAACAAGATGGCGTAATTGGGGAGGGCCCACAGAATAACAGCCAATATCCGAAGACCTAAAATACTGCAGATCCTGGATTTTGGAATACCAATGAAGGACTGGCTGAGTTCCTCCAGCAGATTGCTTGCTGCAGCAGCCAATACCAGCTATCTTCTTCCCCCATAAGGTCACAGGTGTGTTATCCAGTAAACCCTGATAATACTAGGAGGTTGCATATTAAAACCAATCACCTTGACAGTACCTCAGACTAAGAGTGTTTAATGGCTACTGATTCTGCATCCTTTACCTTTAATTCAATTTTTATTTCTCCTTGTTGAAATGCACATGTGATTTATTGCACCACTGACACCTGCACTAAGCAAAGGCAGTTTATTCTGAGAATTCTCATGTGCAGGCAAGAACAGGAAACCAATTTGGAGTAGGGGATGATAAATGGCTGCTCTCTCTCGCTAGCATTTTACTGAAAAATATCTGTGTAATTGCCATTTTTTTTCTTTTTGCATCTTTAATTTATATCCCTGAGTACGAGGGGCCTGATAATTGCTGTTATTTCTATTTCAAAGCAGGACCAAGCTATTGTTTTTTTAATCTTAAACTGGGTATTAGACTGGGGAGTGGGAGTAATTCCCTTTGCAGAATAGCTGGAAGAGTTCTAGCGAGCAATAGACTGGGAAAGCGCCAATTGCTCTAATTCAATGTTACCGCATATCTTAATACATACCCATCTTTTTTCCTTCAAGTAGGAACTCTGCAAATGCAGGTACAGAAAGAAACAATTGCTCACTGTACCCTTCCTTTAGCAGATCCAAGGGTAGAGAAAAATAAGATTAGCTACGACATCAAGTCTCTCCCACCAATATACTCTCCCTGCTTTCAAAATGAATAGTGTCCTTGTGTATTGCTTTTTAAGCGGGAATCTGCCTCACCACATTATGATGCTCAGAAATCCTTCAGATTTTTTTTTCACACATTTTTTGACTTTCACAAGGGTGCCAATTAGCATTTCGTTTGCTTTGAAATAATCTAGAATCTTTGTTTAGCTGGGGACTATGATTTTATTCAATATTTCAGCAGTAAGGAAACATGGAGCACTTTGACAGGTGAATAAATGTTTTTATTGAACTCCGGGAGACAGACACGGAGATTTTTCTTTCTTTATTTCTTTTCTATTATCTACTGTTGGACTCTACTGGGAGAAGTGAGTTCTTTTTCTACACTCCCTCCATTGATTTTTGCATTAGGCTGCTATATTGAATAATTAATATACTCACAGTGATTGATGATTTGCATGGCTTGAATATTAGGTTATCAATCAAAACCCACTTGTCCTAATGTAATAATATTGAAAACGTGTCAAAAAGTGTTCGTCCAATTTGTAGGTGATGTTGACTTGAGTAGAATATTGGTGTAATGGGGGATGCATTTTTTTGGCAGCAAAATGGACTAGTTAAACATTCATAATACAAAGATTGTGCGAGTCTTTCAAAAAGACGTAACAAGAGCCTGTAGCCCCCAGTGAAGCTGATCAGATCCAATAAGTACAGGCTTCCTTCAGCCTAAGAAGAGCCCACTATTTCAGCTATCTCTTTATCAGCGTCGAGTCATTTTTCAAGACTCGAATAAAAACCTAATTCCCTGCAAAAAAAAACAAGAATTGCTGGGTAAATGGTAAAAATTAATCACTTTTCGAATGCACTGATCTGACAATGGGAAAAGATATTGGCCACATTTAGGCAATAGTGGCATTACTGGTAATAATCTTCACATGAGCCACGCAATCCATCACTCATGTAATATCGGTTTAAGCACAAGAGTTTTAATGTACGTTGTACTAACCATTGCAGGCAGTTTGTCAAATGCGGAAACCACTTGGGGATACTGTGGCATGCATGATTTAGCTGCAAAACAGGTGACCTTTGAACCCTGCACAATAAGAAGCTTGCCTCTGAGGCAGAAATCTAGAGGGACAGTAATCACAGTGCACTCATCTACAATTATTATGCTTAAACAGCGCCAGCTAAGTCAACTGGCACTTTAGAGAGAAACAAAAGGTGTGTGTGTGTGTGGGGGCGGGGTGCTGCCCAGACAAGAGCAACAAAGAAGAATGCACCGGAGAGAAGTATCATGTTAAGTGTCACCGAAACTTATTGAATATTGATATTGATAGAGGCCTAGATAGAGTGGATGTGGAGAGGATGGTTTCTATAGTGGGGGAATCTTGGACCAGAGGGCACAGCCTCAGAATAGAAGGATGTCTTTTTAGAACAGGGATGAGGAGGAATTTCTTCAGCCAGTGGGTGATGAATCTATGGAATTCATTGTCACAGATGACTGTGGAGGCCAAGCCATTAAAGAGGAGGTTGATAAGTTCTTGATTAGTAAGGGCGTCAAAGGTAATGGGGAGGAGTGGGGAAAATGGGGTTTCTAAGGGGTAATAAATCAGCCTTGATCGAATGGTAGAGCAGACTTGATGGGCAAAATGGCCTCATTATGCTCCTATGCCTTATGTTCTTCTGGTTAATATTTCCCTTCTGATGCTATCATCACTTAGCTGAGATCCTTGCTGTTCTACCATTGATTCTGTTTTGAAAGAAAGAGATACTTGCATTTACCAGCTCGTTTCAAACGTCCTGAAGCCCCTTGCAGCCAATAAGATACCTCTGAGATTCAGTGTCCATTGTGATGCAGGGAAAGCACCAACCAATTTTCGCACAGGAAGATCCCAAACATGCCAGCACAGTAACAAAAGTAATCAACGTGAAGTTGATTCAAGTACAAGTTCAATATTGTCATTCTTCAGTACGTGCGTGTAAGGGAGAATGAAGTGATTGTTACTCTGGAACTGATGCAACATGAAAAAAAACAGAATAAGCAGAAAAGACAGAATACTAAAGCACAATAAATATAAATATTAAAAACAATTCTATAACATGCAACATGCAAGGAACCGAGTGTGGCCGTATATACTGTACACATAAGGTTAGCTTACGTACATAGACTAATTGTTTATACAACAGATAAATTGTCACAGTCATAGTCATACTTTATTGATCCCGGGGGAAATTGGTTTTTGTTACAGTTGCACCATAAATAATAAATAGTAATAAAACCATAAATAGTTAAATAGTAATATGTAAATTATGCCAGGAAATAAGTCCAGGACCAGCCTATTGGCTCAGGGTGGCTGAGCCTCCAAGGGAGGAGTTGTAAAGTTTGATGGCCACAGGCAGGAATGACTTCCTATGATGCTCTGTGTTGCATCTCGGTGGAATAAGTCTCTGGCTGAATGTACTCCTGTACCCAACCAGTACATTATGTAGTGGATGGGAGACATTGTCCAGGATGGCATGCAACTCAGACAGCATCCTCTTTTCAGACACCACCGTCAGAGAGTCCAGTTCCATCCGCACAACATCACTGGCCTTACGAATGAGTTTGTTGATTCTGTTGGTGTCTGCTACCCTCAACCTGCTGCCCCAGCACACAACAGCAAACATGATCGCACTGGCCACCACAGACTTGTAGATCATCCTCAGCATCGTCCGGCAGATGTTAAAGGACCTCAGTCTCCTCAGGAAATAGAGACGGATCTGACCCTTCTTGTAGACAGCCTCAGTGTTCTTTGACCAGTCCAGTTTATTGTCAACTCGTATCCCGAGGTATTTGTAATACCCCACCATGTCCACACTGACCACCTGGATGGAAACAGGGCTCACCGCTACCTTAGCTCTCCTCGGGTCTACCACCAGCTCCCTAGACTTTTTCACATTAAGCTGCAGATAATTCTGCTCACACCGTGTGACAAAGTTTCCTACCGTATCCCTGTACTCTGCTTCATCTCCCTTGCTGATGCATCCAACTATGGCAGAGTCATCAGAAAACCTCTGAAGATGACAAGACTCTGTGCAGTAGTTGAAGTCCGAGGTATAAAGTGATACTAGCTGCAGGAGTATCTGTACATAAGGTGACCGACAGAGGTGACAGAGGATTGGAAGATGTGGAATCCTTGTGTGTAGAGTTAAGAATCTGCAAGGGTGAAAAAGCCCTGATAGGTGTTATATACAGCTTCCAAACCATAGCCAGGATGTGACATATAAATTTGAATGAGAAATAGAAAAGGCATTCAAAAAGGGCTACGTTACAAAATGTCATGGGGGATTTCAATATGCATGTAGATTGTGAAAATCAGGTTGGTGCTGGATCTCAAGAGAGAGAATTTGTACAAAGCCTGCAATATGGCTTTTTAGACCTTGTGTTTTGGCCCACTCGGTAAAAAGGCAATTCTGGATTGGGTGTTGTGTAATGAACCAGATTTGGTAATGGATTTTAAGGAAAGGAACCCTTGGTATGACTCAGAATGCCATAGTTTCAGGTTCACTCTCCAGAAGTTTGAACATATATTAGAAACAGGCCAATCAGTCCCACTGAAACCACACCAGTCATCTATCACGCACTGGTTCCACTCTATCTCTCCCACATTCCCCTCAACCACCCACAGATTCTGCCACTCACCCACATACCAAGGACAGTTTACAGTGGTCAATTAATCTACCACTCTGCAAGTCTTTGTGATACAGGAGAAAATCAGAAACCTCTAGAGGAAACTTTTGTGGTCATAGGCAGTGTATTCAAACTTCACATACATAGGAATGTCAGGAATGAATGCAGGTTACTGGAGCTGAGAGGTAGAGGCCCTACCAACCAAGCTACCATCTATTAATCTAATAAAGGTGTATAGTACTGTTCGCTAGAACGCACAGGCAGTTCAGCACCAGTACGGGGATAACACACCAATAGCAATGGTACCTTTTTGATCGTATGTTAAAAGTATGATCGTAGTCTGATAGAGTTCACCCTGCCGTTTGAGAGGGTCATGATAAAGTTAGATGCATCAGTATGCCAGTGGAGTAGAGGGAATTACACAGGCATGAGGGAGGAGTTGATTGAAAGAGGACACTAACAGGAATGATGGTAGATCAACAATGGCTGGAGTTTCTGGGGAAATTCTGAAGATGCAGGATAGATACATCCCAAAGATGAAGAAATATTCTAAAGGGTGGATGATGGAACCATTGCCGACAAGGGAATACAAAGACAGCATTAAAGCAAAAGATAGGGCATATAACATAGCAGAAGTTAGTGGGAAGTTAGAGGACTGGGAAGCTTTTAAAAAACAAACAAAAGGCAACTATAAAAACCATAAAGAGAGAAAAGATGAAATATGAAGGTAAGCTAGCCAAAAATATCAAAGAGGATACCAAACATTATTTCAAATGTATAAAGAGTAACAGAGAGGCAAGAGTGGATATTGGACTGCTAGAAAATGACACTGGAGAGGTAGTAATGGGGGACAAACAAATGGTGGACAAAGTTAATAAGTGTTTTGTATCATTCTTCACTGTGGAAGACGCTAGGAGTATGCCAGAAATTTGAGAGTGTCAGAGGACAGAAGTCAGTGTAGTTGATGTTACTAAGGAGAACTGCTTGGAAAACTGAAAGATCTGAAAGTGGACAAGTCATCTGGACCAGATGGAATACACACCTGGGTTCTGAAAGAAGTAGCTAAAGAGATTGTGGAGGAATTATTAATGATCTTTCAAGATCACTAGTTTCTGGAATGGCTCCGGAGGACTGGAGAATTGCAAATGCTACTCCACTATTTAAGAAGGGTGGGAGGCAGAAGAAAGAACATTTTAAGCCAGTTAGCCTGACTTTAGTGGTTGGGAAGATGTTGGAGTGCATTATTGCGGATGAGGATTTGGGGGTCTTGGAGGAGCATGATAAAGTAGGCCAAAGTCAGCATAGTTTCCTTAAGGGAAAATCTTGGAATTTTTTGAGAAAATAACAGCCAGGATAGACAAAGAAGAGTCAGTGGATGTTGTTCACTTGGATTTTCAAAAGGCCTTTGACAAGGTGCCACACTTGAAGCTGCTTAAGAGGCCATGGTATTATAGAAAATATACCAGCTTGGGTAGAAGATTGGCTGATTGGCAGGAGGCGAAGAATTGGAAAAAAAGGGATCCTATTCTGCTTGGCTGCTGGTGATGTGGTATACTGCATGGGTCATATCGGGACTGCTTCTGTTCACGTTATATGTCAATAGTTTGGATGAAAGAATTGATGGCTTTGTGGTCAAGTTTGCTGATAGTACAAAGGTAGGTGAAGGGGCAGGTAGTGATGAGGAAGCAAAGAGTCTGCAGAATGATTTGAACAGATTGGAAGAATGGGCAAAGAAGTGGCAGGCGGAACATTGTGTAGGGAAGATTATGGTCATGCACTTTGGTAGAACTATTTTCTAAATGAGGAGAAAATTCAAAAATCAGAGGTACAAAGGGACTTGGGAGTCCTTATGCAGGATTTCCTGGGGGTTAATTTGTAGGTTGAGTTGGTGGTAAAGAAGGCAAATGCAAAGTTAGCATTCATTTTACAAAAGCAAGGATGTGATGCTGAGCCTTTATAAGGCATTAGCCAGACCACACTTGGAATATTGTGAGCAGTTTTGGGCCCTTTATCTAAGAAAGGAAGTGCAGGCATTGGAGAGGGTCCGGAGGAGGCTCATGAGAATGATTCAGGAATGAAAGAGTTGATATATGAGGAGCGTTTGATGACTCTGAGACTGTACTTGCTGGAGTTTAGAACAATGGTTAGGGATCGAATATTGAAAGACCAAGGCAAAATGGATATGGAGAGGACATTTCCTATAGTGTGTGGGTCTAGAGCCAAAGGGCACAGCCTCAGAATAGAGGTAAATCCCTTTAGAACAGAGATGAGAAGGAATTTTTTTTTAGCCAGAGGGTGGTGAATCTGTGGAATTTATTGCCATGGGTGGCTGTGGAGGCTGAGTCGTTGAGTATATTTAAAGCAGAGTTTGATAGTTTCTTGGTTAGTTGGTGGGGTGGGGGTCAAAAGTTACAGGGAGCAGGCAGAAGAGTGGGCTTGAGAATGTGCCAAATCAGCCATTATGGAATAGCGGTGAAGACTCCAATGAGCCGAGTGGCCTATTTCTGCTTTTGTGTCTTATGGTCTTATGGAATAGATAAGGTGAAAAGGTGGCTGTTGACAAGACAGGGCAGTGACTTTGTCAGTCCAGGTAAGAGGTGAGGAGAGTAAGTGTGCAGAGCCTTCTTCTGAAGAATATCAGAAGCAGCAGTAGGAATTAGCTACTCAGCCCTTTGAGCCGGCCCCATTATTTGAGACGATTATGGCTGATCCAATCTTGGGCTCAGCAATGTTTTCCCATTCTCTATCTGTGCTCCTTGATTCATAAGATTGTAAGACATAGGAGCAGAATTGGGCCATTCAGCCCATCAAGTTTGCTCCGCCATTCCATCATGGCTGATTTATTATCCCTCTAAACCCCATTCTCCTTTCTTCCCCCTCTAAATTTTCACACCCTTACTAATCAAAAACCAATCAACCTCCACTTTAAATATACTCAACGACTTGACCTCCACAGCTCTCTGTGGCAATGAGTTCCACAGACCCACCACCCTCTGGCTAAAGAAATCCCTCCTCATCTCTATTCTAAGGCTATATTCTGGAACGCAGCTGGTCAGGCAGCATCTATGCAGGGAAATAAACCCTATATAGAAGCTACAAGCCTCAATAAGATCACCTATCATTGCTCCAAACTCCGATGAGTAATAGGCACAACCTGCCTCACCCTTCTTCATAAATCGCCATTGACTATCTTCTCCAAACTACGTCTAATGCAATGATATCATTCTGTAAGTACACAGATGAAAGCTGTACACTCTTCTCCAGCATTAGTCTCAATAGTTCCTGCAGAACAGCATGAAAACTTCCCATTCAAATCACTTAGAACATAGAACTTCAAACATTACAGTCGAGGCCCTTCAGTTCACAATGTCGTACCGACATTTTAACGTACTCCAGAATCAGATTAACCCTTCCCTCCCATCTAGCCCTCCATTTTTCTTTCACCCATGTGCCTATCCAAGAGTTTCCTACATGTCCCTAATATATCAGCCTCTACCACCACTTGTAGCAGAGCACTCGCACACCCCCCACTCTCCGTGTAAAGACTTTATCCCGGACATCTCCTGTATTCTTTACTCCAATGCCCTCTTGTATTAGCCATTTACCTCAGAAACTACTTGAGGTAAACTATTCTGTGGTCCAACATGTAAAACCTCAGAATAACTATTGTCAACAGCACATCAGATTATTAATTGTTAGCAGATTGGGCATTTGACTCTTGGCTTTAGATTCAATTTACTCAGAAAACAGAATCTGCTTAAAGGATGCAAGCACAGAAATTAAAGCAACATTTCCCTGTTACAGCTGAATTGGATGCTAAGTATGGAAATTATAGGGCCCATTAAGCAGCAACAATCAGCATAACCCCAAAGGATCAGACGTTGCCCATCAGGCCTGCACCAGTGCTTTCCTATCATTTGCCACTGAGACACTCAAACTCTTCAGGTTGCACCCCACAACCTTTAAATTTTCTTTTTTTTACAAGCAACTAAATCGCCTTTAACAGGAATTTACCCACTCTGATTTGAGACAAATGATTCCAGTTTAACAACACTTTTTTAAAACCCTCAGTAATGTCTTAATAAATGCATATTAAATCACTTAATGTGCAGGTATGTTTAAAATAATAAGGTTCAAAAAGTGTGCACGACACTTGTAATTCAACATTACTTTTCAATGTTTTAGGAACAACTTCTTCCCCATCCACCACCAAATTACTGAATGATGCATGGTCTACCTCGTTATTTGCCTTTTGCAATATTTATTTATTTTGTAACTTATAATAATTTTTATGTGCTGCACAGTACTCCTGTCTCAAAACAACAAATTTCACGATATAAGTCAGTGATAATAAACCTGATTCTGATTCAGTGAATTTCCATTCAAAGTAGAGGACGGTATTTATCATTTCAATAGCATTTTAACAATGCTGTCACCATGTTTCTGAATACTAAGGTTTCTGTGTGCCACCACTTTGCTTTAATAGCACCATTCTTTGCATATTTCCATCTACATTTTGTAATAAAAGTATATTATTTCACATTTTCCACATTGTTCTGTATTTGTCATCTATCCAACCATTCTACCATATGTTGCAACCTTTCATGAACATACCTTGCCACATCCCTCTAGTCTAAACAATTTCCCTTTGACTTTGTCCTTCTTCTAGGATTGGCCCGATACATAGTCACCTTTGGTATGAGGTCTGGGAGAGAAAGCGACCTCTCACTCTGCCCTTCACTCACTGAATGTAAGAGTGGTTTGGTTTTGCCCTCTGCTGAGATTTTGGAATCCCACTGGCAACTGAACTCTGTGAGATAGGAAGTGTTGTAATGTGAGCATTATTAAAAGTAAGTTAATACTAATTAGGATGTGCTCTGTATATAGAGTCCCTGCCATGCCGTAAGGGTTGTGAAAGCCTCTGTATATACATATCAGTTTTGACGTTCAAGATAAAGTTGTTTCTTTGGGCATGAAGTTGTCAAGTGTGCCTTTTTCAAAGTAGAAGTTACCACATATTTTTGGCGACGAGGTAAACTGGTTTTGTGGACATGTCGGCATGTTTCGAACGGGAGCAGCAGCGCCAATAAGGAGCCTCACGTTCAGATGGCTACATTTGGAACTATCGTTGAATTGGTGGAGTTAACGGAGGACTGGCCGGAGTATGAGGAAAGGTTGGGACACTGTTTCTGTGCTAATGGAATTACTGAGGAGGCTAAGAAGTGCTTTATTCTCTTGAGTGTATGTGGGGCAAAGACTTGCAAACTAATAAGGAATTTAGCCACACCGCAGAAACTGGAGGACATTTCATATGATGAACTGGTCAGGTTCGTGGGGAACCACAACAATCCGAAACCTTCTGTGATGGTCCAACGGTGTAAGTTTCACAGCCGTTTCAGGAAGCCAGGTCAGTCTGTGGCCAATTTTGTGGCCGAGCTTCGGCAGCTGTCAGAGCATTGTGATTTCGGAGTGGTGTTGGAAGACATGCTCCGTGATAGATTGGTGTGCGACATTAATAATGACAGCATACAACGCCGCCTGTTAGGGGAAACCCCACCGTTGACTTTCAAAAAAGCGTTAGAGATTGCCCAAAGCATGGAGATGGCTGATAATAATGCCAAGGATATTCAGAAAGGACATGCAGGGGGTCGCACTCGGCAGCAGTTCACCAAGTCAAGAGGGAGACTGGTAAACAGGCAAAGTGGATGGAATGCTTCAGGTGAGGAGGGACGCACTATGCAAATGATTGCAAATTCAAAGACACTGTCTGTCATGCTTGTAGCAAAAAAGGACACTTAGCTAATAAGTGCAGAAGTCCAAAGGGTAAGATTAAGCCTGGGCAGGGGAAAGCTCAACAGGCTCAGGCAGCCACACACCATCTAGAAGAAGCAGATGAAGAGGCAGTGTGTGGCTACAACATATTTGGAATGGAAACAGATGAGGAACCACCTGAACCATTTTATGCCACAGTCACTGTCAGGGGAAAGGACATTAAGTTTGAGGTTGATTCAGGGGCTACTGCATCGGTCATTAGTGAGGAGACCTACAGGAGGACATGGGGGTCCAACCTGCCTCCCGTTAGACCATCAAAGGTCAAACTTAGGACCCATACGGGGCAGCCCACACCTCATTTAGGGGTGTTATATGTGGACATTTCAGCTGGGGGTCAGAAGGCTGAAGCCAGGCTAGTGATAGCTAAGGGCAGGGGGCCCAGTCTTTTGGGTCGTGATTGGCTTCGCAAAATCCAGCTAAACTGGCATGAAATTAAGTACGCACACACGCCAGAGGACATTCTGCAGCGGTACAGTGACGTTTTCAGGGACGAGCTGGGAAAACTGAAGGGCGTGACAGTGAATCTCCATGTCGACCCTGAGGCTACACCACGTTTTTTTAAGCCCAGGTTGGTGCCCTGTACCATGAAAGGCAAAGTCGAGGAGAAGCTGGAACGTTTACAGAGGTTGGGCATTACTGAGCCCGTTCAGTTTTCAGGGTGGGCGGCTCCCATTGTTTCAGTTTTGAAGGCAGACAAAACAGTGAGGATATGTGGGGATTACGGTGAATCAGGTCTCTAGGCTGGAGGAGTACCATTGCCGCAGGTGGATGACCTGTTTGCGATCCTGTCAGGGGGTAAGCTGTTCACAAAGCTGGGCATGAGCCACACCTGCCAACAGCTGCTGCTCGATGAGGATTCAAAGGAGTACATCACAATTAATACACACAAGGGAGTATTCAAGTACAATCGCCTGGTGTTTGGAGTAGCGTCCAGCCCTGCCATTTTCCAAAGGACAATGGACACTTTGCTGCAGGGGATTCCGCACGTAGCAGTGTACCTTGATGATATTTTGATCACGGGGGCTACGGACGTGGAGCATCTGGCTAATTTAGAATGGGTGCTGAAGAGGCTCTCAGACGCAGGGCTGCGGCTGTAACACGGAAAGTGTGTTCCTGGCATTGAGTGTGACTTACCTGGGACACAAGATCACAGCTGAGGGGCTTTGCCCTGTGGAGGACAAAGTAAGAGCTATTAAGGAGGCCCCAAGCCCTAAGACCGTCACGGAACTCAGATCGTTTTTGGGCATGGTGAATTATTATGGCAAGTTTCTTCCTGACCGCTCAAGGGTTTTGACCCCACTGTATAAGCTGCTTCACAATGACGCTAAGTGGCAGTGGGGTGAAGAGCAGGGGAAAGCTTTCAAGGAAGTGAAAGAACTCCTCCACTCAGCGAAGCTGCTTGTTCACTATGACCCAGACAAGGAGATCACCCTTGCATGTGATGCCTCGCCCTATGGAGTCGGGGCAGTTCTCTCACATGTAATGGAGCACCGTTCAGAGAAGCCTGTTGGTTTTGCTTTATGTACCCTGACAGCTGCTGAGAAGGGATATTCACAGCTAGACAAAGAAGGTCTGGCCATTGTTTTTGCGGTCAAACACTTTCATCAGTACCTTTATGGACGCGTAGTCACAATTTATACGGACCGTAAACCACTGATGAGCCTGTTCAGTGAGACTAGATGCATCCCACCGCTAGCCTCAGCCAGGATACAGCGTTGGGCTCTTATGTTGTCAGCATACCAATATACTATAGTGTACAGAGTGGGTGGGGATAATGCAAGTGCCGATGCACTGAGTCGACTACCTTTAACTGAGACACCTTTTACTACATATGTGCCTCCAGAGACTGTGTTTTTATTGGAGAGACTGTCAGAGACACCTGTGAAGGCGACCCAGATCAAGCAGTGGACAGAGCGGGACCCAGTCCTGTCCTAAGTCAAGACTTCTCTTTTACAAGGTTGGCCCAGAGTCGTGGAAGGAGAGAAACTGAGGCCTTATGCCAAATGCAAGACAGAACTCAGTCTGCAGGATGGCTGCATTTCCTGGGGGGGCGAGGGTCATCGTGCCTCCCATCGTGTCTCACAGATTGTGGAAGAAATTCATGAGGCTCACTCAGGACTGTCTCGAATGAAAAGCCTTGCAAGATCCTATGTTTGGTGGCCAAGAATGGATCAGGACCTGGAGAACAAGGTAAAATCATGCACGCAATGTCAGACTAATCAGAATATGCCACCACCAGCTCCTTTGCACCCATGGGAGTGGCCAGACCACAATTGGGCTACATTTGGACTTTGCTGGCCCTTTTATGGGGCAGATGTTTCTTGTAATGGTAGATGCGCATTCTAAATGGATCAAAGCTCACATCATCATCATCACAGCCCCCTCAATCATAGACAAGCTCAGGCAAGTGTTTGCAGTCTACAGGTGGCCTGACACTCTGGTCACTGATAATGGCCCAACGTTCACCAGGGAGCTGTTCAGTGAGTTCATGCAGCAGAATGGCATTCATCACATTCAGACGGCCCCTTTCCACCCAGCCTCCAATGGTTTGGCTGAGCGGGCTGTTCAGACAGTGAAGGAAGGCCTGAAGTGGATGACAGGGGACTCTCTTAGCATGCGGCTTTCACGTATCCCGTTTAAACATTGCCTCACGCCACAGACTACGACTGCCCGCACTCCAGCAGAGATGCTGATGGGGTGTAGGCCCAAGTCAAGATAGGACCTGCTGCACCTGGACATAAAGGCAAAAGTGGAGAGAAAGCAGGAAAAGCAGAAGGAGGGACATGATCAACATGTGCGAGAGAGACAGTTAAAACCAGATGAAAATGTCTGTGAGAAGCAATCAGCAATGGCTGCCTGGGGTTATTCTTAAGCAGAGAGGTCCCGTCTCCTATGTTGTTAAGCTGACTGATGGGCGTGTTTTCCGCAGACATCAGGACCATGTGCGCCCGCGTCACGATACCGGCTCAGAGGCAGACAGTTCCACGGAGTTTCCATTTGTGAGTCAGACTATGGTGGAAGCATGTCCACCAGTGACTTTGTCAGAGGGCGAGACGCTGGCAGAGGGGTCAGGGTCCCCTGAGGAGGATGGACATTCTCACGCAGACACACAGACCCCTCTCATGCCCCCAACACCAGATCCACCCAAAACACCATCACCAGTGGTACCTGCTGGGTCACCGGGGGTAGTGCGCAGATCACAGCACACTTGTAAACCTCCTGACAGACTGAATCTTTGACAGGACAGTTCTTTATTCTTGTTGTTGTTAGATTGAATGTTGGATCTGTCATGTTTCCAGATGTTTTGTATTGATAAACTGACACTGAGATACTAGTATAAGTTTTCAGAGGTACGCAAGTTAATAACACCACTGTTTTTATTTCCTAGTTTTTCACATTTGGGGAATGTTGGATTTTAAAGGGGGAGAAGTGTTGTAATGTGAGTGTAAGGGTTTTTTTTTATGTCACTGCGTAGTCTAATTAAAATGGCTTCTTTGTTATGTTATAATTGAAAGGGCTTCTTTGTTATGTTAGCTGCTGAGAAAGTCCTCCCGCTAGCAGTTGTTTGGATCATGCTACTGATAAGAGGGTGTTACGAACCAATTGGGATAGTGTTATGCTTTCTGTGTGTCCGTAAGATATTGTGATGTGCGGGTTTTTGGGCAGAAGGCAGGAGAGAGAGAGAGAGACAGAGGATGGACCAGATGCTGTGAGTCCGCTAACCGGGTCGGACCCCGAGCAGGAGTCCGACGTCCAGGGTGTTCGGTGAGGAGAGGAGACGGAGACGGACTCGTGTGGAGCGTCTGGTCGACCACCATTGTTGGTCCCAGGCAGCAGGTCAAAGTGGTCCGAGTGGTCACAGGGTGAAGAAGAAGGGTCCTGAGCTCCAACTGTTTGTGCACGAAGAGATTGAACTTTGATAAGTGCGGCGCCTTTTATTTTCCTTTTATAGTTTATTCTCTATTAATTATATAGTTCCAGTAATATCTATAAACTGTAAATCATTTAATCATATCTGGTGTATTGTCTGTTATTTGGGCAGGATGGAGTACATCACACAGCATCTACACAAACGAATCACCCAGTTTGGCGGGGCCAAGGGCTGGTTCCCTAGATGACAGCGAGCTGAGCGACCCCGAGGCTGGCCGGGGGGGGGGGGGATGCTACATGAGCATTATTAAAAATAAGTTAATACTAATTAGGATAATGGGATGTGGTTTTACTTCCAGTGGGCTCCGTATATAGTGTCCCTGCCATGCTGTACGGGTTGTGAAAGCCTCTGTATATGCATATCGGTTTTGATGTTTGAGATAAAGTTGTTTCTTTGGGCATGAAGTTGTCGAGTGTGCCTTTTTCAAAGTAGAAGTTACCACAGAAAGTGCATACAAACTACAACTCGGGGTGTTCTGGAGTTTGGAGTTTGATTCTGGTGCCGTTTGTAAGTCGTCCCTGTGAACGCATGGATTCCGCCAGGTGCTCCAGTTTCCACCCACTGTCCAAGGATGCACTGGTTAGATACACTCCCTGTGATGAGGAACTCCTTCACTCAGAGGGTGTTACGACTGTGGAGTGATGTATGCGGGTTTGATTTCAACATTTCAGAGAACCTTGGTTAGATACATGGATGGGAGAGGTATGAAGACCTATGGTCCCAATGCAGGTCGATAGGACAAGGCAGAATAACAATTCGGCATGGACTAGATGAGCTGAAGGGTCTATTTCTGTGCTTTAGTACAGGGGTCCCCAACCTTTTTTGCACCATGGACCGGTTTAATATTGACAATATTCTTGCGGACCGGCCAACCGGGGGTGGGTGTTCAAGTAGGGTTAAACTCACCTCAACATGTCTTTTACAGTTCGAGTTGCCAACTTTTTCACTCCCAAATAAAGGACAAAAGTCGCAGTCAAATCCCGGGACACTTTACCCCAGGAAAGACTACCATGATCATGAAGCCTTGCATGGGTACCTGTGTGCACACGTGCGTACGTGCCGATTTTTTCCCCACAAATCGGTCTTGGGTTCATCTTCCCGACTATACTGCACATACATTATTTCTACTTTATATAGGCTGTGTATTTATCATATAATTCCTGCTTTTACTATATGTTAGTGTTACTTATTTTCGGTTTTATGCGTTATTTGGTATGATTTGTTAGGTTATTTTTTGGGTGTGGGACGCGCAAAAATTTTTCTCATATAAATTAATGGTAATTGCTTCTTCGCTTTACGCCATTTCAGCATGAAAGGTTTCATAGGAACGCTCTACCTTAGCGGGGGAAATACGGGACAAGGGCGGTCCCATATGGGACAAACCAATTTAGCTTAATATACGGGATGTCCCGGCTAATACGGGACAGTTGGCAATCCTATGTTCAAGTTCAATAGTGTGTGACAGGAAATGAGGAAAGGTGCAGCTGACTCATATCATTTCCTCACGGCCCAGTAGCACCTGCTTTGCGGCCCGGTACTGGTCCATGGCCTGGTGGTTGGGGACCGCTGCTTTAGTACTCTACTACATAACGGGGTGACCCATTGGGGCACCCTTTGAGAGAAGGGTAGTGTAGTTTGATGGAACCAGAATGAACATTAAAATTTCCTGAATGCTGTTGGTATCGCTTTGCTTTGGAAACTGAAGTAGAAAACCTCAGTTTATTAAAGAAGAACGACGATGAGCAAAGCAAATATAGCTCCTTCTCGTTTAACGAAGGACACTTTTGATGGCATAATTTCTGGTTTATCTGCCATCCTTGTGCCTCTCGTTGTCATCCAGGAGATGTGCAGCCCTTTCATTCCCCCGTCTCTTCATCCCTTCTGCTGTTTGTTGTTTGTCTGTGATCTTGGAGACATGCATGCCTCTCCTCCTCTGTCTCTTCTTCTCTCATCTTTTTTTTGTCCTGACTCTTTGAGGCTGGAGTCATGCGGCCCTGGCCTCATCCAATTCTTGTTCTCACCCTCTCCTCGCCGCTTCCCGACGACGTTTGGCGTCATCTCTTGACCATAATGTCCCCCTTCCCTTTCCACATGGCACAATTAGACTGACCACTTCTTTTACCCTAATGCTGGATAGAAGATACGAAGCAGTAAGGGTGCTGATTATTCTTGATGATGTGGTTGGTGCTCTCCTAAATGGACGTGATATAGTCACCACTGTCCTTTGACTGCAGCAAAGGAATTTATGGGTGTCTCAAAGTACTTCATTACAATAAGATTTAACTATCTCTTATTGATGGGTGGCAGTTAGATCTGTCCCAATCCTGCACATGCTGATGGTGATTACCTGTAACAGAATGTGACCCCTCGAAATAGAGCTGCCCTGCCCTTTTGCTCCGGTAGGTGTCGCTGCTGAAGCTGGCCATGCGCATGCATCGGGCTGTCGCGTCCCTATTTCCATGATGGCGGATTGGCTGTTGGGTGAAAGGGAGTCTGTTGATTTTTGCGAATGAGCAATTTTATACGAATATATAACCCTGAACTTGGCCTGCATTCTGTAAGTTAGCACATTTTAATTCGATTTAGCCAAAAAAAGTGCTGCTGTAATGCACCGTTTGCGCTAATTGGAGGTCACAAACAGACAAACAGACAGAGTGTGAGAGTTTTAGTAGTATATAGATGACTCTAAGACTCCATGAAGTGAATTGACAAAAGAACCAGAAGCAATTAAAGGAAACTTTATTTTAACAGTGAGTTATTATGAATCAGGAATGTGCTGCCAGAAAAGTTGGTGAAACAGGTCCAAGTAAAAGCTTTGAAAAGTACTTGAATGGGTAAAACTTGCAAGGCAGGAGGGAAACAGCAGTGCGACTGGCGCTAACAGGAGAACTCTTTAAGAGTGCTGGCACAGGTACAAAGGAACGAATGGCCTCAGGCACTGAATGGTGGTGGAAAAAAGGAAAATGCCCCGGTATCTTTTAATGAACAGAACTAATTCTGACAGGTTTGAGAATGAAAAGGAGCAGAATTTTGGAATCTAGGCGTTTTAGTTCCCTTCGGCAACTGAACTTAGTGAAATAGAAGATGCGTGCAAATTACAATTTAGTGCATTCCGGAGTTTGGAGTTCAATTCCGATGGCGCCTGTAAAGAATTTATACGTTCTCCCCGTGACTGCATGGGTTTCCACCAGGTGCTCCAATTTCCACCAACAGTCTGAAGAATTACCGGTTCCTAAGTTAATTAGTCAATGTAAATTTTCCTGTGATCAGGCTAATGTTAAGTAGGTGCAGCTCATTGAGCCAGAGGGGTCTCTAAATAAAATATAATAGCATTATGTGTTTGTTTTAGTTATATGGTTAATATTACTATAATAAAGCAGTGTCTATGATTACAGAATCTTTATTACCAGACTTTATTCCAGTGCCAAGTGCCGGAATTGAAAACTTACAAATATATTGAGACCACGGAGACAGTTGTTTCATTGGATCTGCCAATTTTTGAAGGGACAATAATTTATTTCTTATTGGGTGGCTTATACTGTGTTTATAACAGTTAAAAGAGCAAAATTCAGAGCAGTTTTGGTTCCCAAGGGATCAGTCTAATATATTAGATTCTCCCTGGCCCATTGATCTAAAGTCTGCATTTCCCATTATGAACATACAGTCCATGTGTAAGTGTAACAGCTCTGCCATAATTGTGATTCACAAGCACTACAAGAGACCATAAAGGATATTGGTTTAACAATCAGAAGACTTGCCAGCAGACGTACCTTACGTGGTAAAGGATTTCACATGTGCAACCAGTCAATTATCGGATCTAGTTTGCAGGCCTGATTGAGAAGCTGCATATCGCAGTACAAAGGGAATGAATGGATTCAGTTACAAATGAACAGCAGCACATCAATACTGATCCAATGGGCCATGAATAGTCCTTGCCTTGTAAAATCTTTCGCAGACAATGAAGTTAATTGGATGTATACCCAGTTGTAGCGAGCACATATAGATTTTGTGGTATTATACTCAGTGGCCACTTTATTAGATACCCCTGCACACGTGCTTGTTGATGAAAATGTCAAATCAGCCAATCACGTGGCAACAACACAATGCTTGAAGGCATGTAGACATGGTCAAGAGGTTCTGTTGTTGCTCAGAATAAACATCTGAATGGGGTAGAAGTGCAACCCAAGTGACCTTGACTGTGGAATGGTTGTTGGTTGTTTGTAGGTTGTTCACCAAACCTGGAGGTTAGGTCGAAACGTTTTGTCACCAGTCAAGGTGATATTATCAGTGTGCGCTGAACGTGTCACCTCAACTGGTGACAAAATGTTCACAACCTAACGTTCGGGCTCAGTGAACAACCCTCCAAACAAGCAGCCAATCCAAACTACTGATCTTCCCCTTCATTTCAGATGATTGTTAGTGCCCGATCGGGTGGTTTGAGTATCTCAGAAACTGCTGACCTTCTGGGATTTTCACACACAACCATCTCTAGAATTTACAGAGAATGGTGCGATAAACGAAAACATCCAGTGAGTGGCAGTTCTATGGGTGAAAATGCCTTGTTAATGAGAGAGGTCAGAGGAGAATGGCCAGCCTGTTTCAACCTGTCAGGAAGATGACATCAACTCAAATAACCACACATTATAACAGATGTATGCAGAAGAGCACCTTTGAATGCACAACACGTTGAACCTTGAAGTGGATGGGCTACAGCAGCAGAAGACCATGAACATACAATCAGTGGCCATTTTATTAGGTACGGGAGGTACCTAACAGAGTGACTACTGAGTGTATATTGAAATTGAAAAGGACTTCCTCAATATTTATGGAACTGTTATTCTCCAGTCTCTGTTCCAGAAGCAACGTGATTCAACCCAGAGAATAGAAAGTAACACAAAAATCATCTCTGTGCTTCGTATAGCAGGAAAAGTAGCCTGTCGGAAGGTCCTTACTATGGTATTTCAGATTCAAATTTGGAGTCAGATTCAGATTCTGTGTCATTTATTTATTGCATGTATAACTGCAACATACAGTGAAATGTGACTTTTGAGTTAATAACCGGCACAACTGAAGGATATGGTTGGGGCTACCCACAAGTGTCACCATAAATTCTGCTGCCCACATAGCATACCATCATGTTTAGAGAACGTATGCAAGCAACAATAACAACAGAACATCAGCAACAAAACTACAATAGCAAAACAAGCCAAATTCCTCCCTCCAACCCACCTGTGTACACTCACAGACAGTCCTCCAACCAAAGGATGGGCCTCCAGCCTCCAGTGGACTTGTGGATTGCAGACATTGGGCCTTCAACTTCCCCAAGTGACTCACAGACTTGCAGGCCCAGGGCTTCAGTCATCCTCAACTTCCAGACATCTGATTTTCAGTATTGACCCAGAAGTTGCTGATGAGAGCAAGTGAGAAACCTGGACTCCAGGCCTGATGACCAGGAACCCAAACACTAGGCCTCAAACTCCAGTCTTTGGTGACTTTCGTACCTTGGGGGCTGGGGGTCACCGGCCCTTGCTGTTCCTACCCAGTCAGAACTCTGTCTTATATGTTTGAATATATCAACGTTAGAAAATATTACTATAATGGGTACCATCCTATTTCACATTTGTTAATATTGCTACATCTAAACTAGTGATTAAAACCATTTGGCTTAGTCTAAACTAATATTGAAACCATTTCATGTTCCTTGATGCAGAATGGCCCAGAACTCAGTACAATTTAATACTAATGGTTTAGCTTCCTTCAAAATGAATGTTGGAATACTTGTTACACTTAACAGTGGCTGACAACTTTTTCCCACGAGCTATAACAATATGATCAGGAGGTTATGTAGAAGATGTAAAAAGATATAGGCTACGCCCACACTAGACTGGGTAATTTTGAAAACGCCAGTTTCGCGTAGAAAACGACAGGCGTCCACACTAGGCATTTTTAAAAATATCCCTGTCCCCATTAAAACGGATATTTGGGCGAATCTCCTCCACAGGGCATGCACAGGACATACAGAAAACAAGCGAAGAGGAAATAGTATACTTGGAGCACGTTTGTTCAGTTACAGACTAGAAAAACTTAAAAGGAAATTGTCAAACGAAAGACTTGGTGCGCGTTTGTCCAGAAACATTTCCTACAGCCATAGTCTCTTCACTGATGAAAGGGACGACAGCTACAACTAAATGCAATAAGGCTTGTTACTGTGCAAAAGTGAAATTTGCTGTTACCTCATTTGTTTGCCTTTACTTTTGCCATGACTTTGTGTATTATTTTGCTGTATTTAACATGTGCAACAAAATGAGTTACTGGGCAAAAGTGACAATTGCATCTATTGAATGTTTGCACAAGCAATATATTAATAAAGCACCTTGTTAAATGTATAAAAGATGTCTGCATCAGTGTTATCTTGTATTTCCACACAATGTTACATTAGGCTGTTACACATCTATTGTCAGATATTGTTGTTGTGGTGTTGGAGGTTGCGTTCAAGGAAACAATGAAATGCCGTGCTCCCGCCACTATTTCCGGCACGTCATGACGGCGTTTTTAAAATTAGCCAGTTACCCCGTACACACTACACCGGATATTAGGCGTTTTCAGATTTATTCACTCTGGACAGCATTTCTGAAAATCTCTATTTTTGGGGGAGGAAAACGCCGTTTCAGTGTGGACGGAGGGTGAAAATGAAGAGAAAAAGCTTCAGTTATGGATTTATCTGGTCTAGTGTGGACGTAGCTTTAGAATGACAAGTAGCTATATCTATCAAGAAACACTAGCTTAGACATGGCTCTTTTCTCTGGACCTATTTTATTGAGGTGGGTTCGTGGTTCTGTTTAGTGCAAATAAATACTGTGGCAACCGGTCACCAGCCTACAGGAAAGATATCAATAAGATTGAAAGAGTGCAGAGAAAATTTACAAGGATGTTGCTGGGATTTGAAGACCTGAGTTATAGGAAAGGTTGAATAGTATAGGACTATATTTGCTAGAACGTAGGAGAATGAGGAGAGACTTGATGGAGGTGTGAAAAATTAAGAGGGGCTTATAGATAGGTAATTGAAAGGAGGCTTGTTCCACTGATGTTGGGAGAGACTAGAACTAGAAATTATGGGTTAAGAGTGAAGTTTTTAAGGGGAGCGTGAGGGGGAACTTTTTCACTCAGAGAGTGCAATGAGTTGCCTGCAGAAGTGGCGAATGCGGGCTCGATTTCGGGACTGAGAATGGAGAGCGGAGATGGCCACAATCAAGGGGAGAAGGGGAACGGTGAGACAGAGGCCAGAGGGCGGGAAGGGGTGTTGAAGGATGAGAGACGGAACAAGCCAGGTAGGTGTGGTGGATTGATAGGTGGTGGAAGACAAAAAAGAGGAGGCAGGAGTGAGGAGGGTGAAGGTGGAGACATTGGCTTGAGGGTAATAAAAAGGAACACAAAGGCTGCCAGCGTAAACAGGTAAGTAGGAAAAGTGATAATGAGAACCATTAGGGGAGAAGGAAACAGGACCAGATAGTATGGGGGGGGGGGTGAGAGAATTTTGGGTGAAATGTGTGTGTAGGAGGATGGAACTGGGAAGGGGAGCCTCCCTCCTCCTCTCTTTTCAGACCTTCATCTCCCTTTCTTCTTCCCCAGTCCTGAAGGAGGGTCTCAACCTGAACTGTCAATTGTTCATTTCCCTACATAGATGCTGCCTGACCAGCTGAGTTCCTCCAGCCTTTTGTGTGTTCCTTCAGGCTTTCAGCAGCTGCAGTCTCTCTTCAGTCTTCATCTTCCTCTTCTTGTTTTCACCTCATTACCTGACAGAGGAAGGAGACACAATTGCAACCTCCTACAATCCAATCCCATCAGAAGCGCAAAACTATGAATTGGCGATTTCCTTCACACCTTCACACCACGGCCACTGAATGGGAACTGACAAGACTCAAGATGGTGGTCTAATGTCATAGAGTCATACAGCGTGACAGAAACAAAAACAGGCCCTTTGGTCCATCTAGTTCATACCAAACTGCTATTCAGCCTCGTTCCAACAACCCACAACTACACCATAGCCCTCTATACACCCCCTTCCATTTAAGGATCCAAACTTCTCTTAAGTGTTGCAATTGAACCCGCACTTACCACTTCCATTGGCAGCTAATTCCACACTTGCACCACCCACTGAGTGAAGGAATTCTCCCTCAGGTTCCCCTTAAATATTCCACCGTTCACACTTAACCTACGACCTCTAGTTCTAGTGTTGCCCAGCCTCAGAGGGAAAAGCTTGCTTGCATTTAGCCTATCTATATTTTGAATACCACTATCAATTCTTCCCTCATTCTTTTAACCTTCAAAAAAGTCCTAACCCATTCATCCTTTCCCTATAAATCAAGCCCTCGTGTCCCAGTAACATCCTTGTAAATTTTATCAGCACTTTTTCAATCTTTATAATAACAATAATAATAATAACTATCTATAAAGTGCCTTTCATACAAATGCTTCAAAATGCTTTGCCATGAGATAAAAGTACAAATATGAAAATAAAAAAAGTAAAAATAAAAATAAACATGAAAATAAAAGACAAAAAGATGTTAGTTAAAAGCAAGGTTCAATAAATAGGTTTTGAGCTGGTGTTTAAAAGTGTCAACTGAGTCTGAATCTTTATAGTTTTAGGTATTGGATTCCACAGTTTAGGAGTGTAGTTCATAAAAGCTGACATGCCAATTATCTTTTCATGGGGATTGCTTATATTTAAGAGACCGGTAGAAGAAAGCCTGAGAGCTCGAGCAGGATTGTAAAATAAAAATGATTCTGTGATGTACTCCGGTCCCAGGCCATTAAGAGCTTTAATAACAGGTAAGGCAACTTTAGAATCAATTCTAAAAGATACAGGAAGCCAATGCAGTTTTGCTTGGACCGGAATGATATGTTCCTTCATAGCTTGAGTTAAGAGTCTTGCAGTGACATTCTGAATGAGTTGAAATTTGTCATTAGGTTGCTTTGGAAGACCAGTAAAAAGTCTAATTGATACCTTTCCTGTAGGTAGGTGCCCGGAACAGCACACAATACTCCAAATCTGACCTCACAATGTTTTATAGAACTTCAACATAAACTCCCATTTCCTGTATTGATTATTTATAAAGGCCTATGTGCCAAAAATCATAGAATTTTCCAGCACTAAAACAGGCTCTTCACTTCAAATGGTCCATGCTGACCAAGATGATCGATCCAAACTAGACCCATTCACTAATGCAGACATCCCACCTCTCCCGGAACTTCCGGGAGTCTCCTGCACATCAATAGCGGCTCCCTGATGCCGCAAATTATATACAATATCACGGAAATCAATTTTTTTGAGAGTGAGCGAGAGAAAAGCAAGAGAGAGCATGAAAGCGACCACGAGAGAGAGCACGCGCGCACGAGAGAGGGCGCACGAGCGAGAAAGCAAGCGAGAGCGCGCGAGCGAGAGAGAAAGCAAGTGAGAGCGCTTGAGTGTGCGCGAGCGACCACGAGAGAGAGAGAGAGAGAGAGCGCGAGCGAGAGCACGCCGTGACAGAGTGTTCCAAAAAAAAATCAAACGTACGTCACCCCAGACTACACTAAAGTGTACCCCTGCTTAATAGGGGTCAAAATAATGACAGTGTTGCTCGCTGCACTGTTTGCAACAATGACTTTTCTATTGCCCATGTTGGGTTAAGACTGTAAAAGACATGTTGAGGTGAGTTTAACAGGTGTCATTCGTTCATTAGCATAGCTAATGTTATTTAAACTGGCTGACCAGCTGCTAAGGAGCTACTCTATTGCAGACATCCCACCTCTCCCGGAAGTTCTGGGAGTCTCTCGCAAATTGATGGTGCTACCTCCCTAAAATGAGGTTTTGCAGGGTGGGATGTCTGCTAATGTATGACCTGTAGACATCTAAACCTTTCCATGTACAGTACTGTACAAACATCTTAGGCACATATACAGTATATAGCTAGGGTGCCTAAGACTTTTGCACAGTACAGTCGTGATTTTATGTATTGCACTGTACTGTTTGTTGCATCCCCCCCCCCCCACACACACACACACACACACACACACACACAGGCACACACACACACGCACACACACACACACACACACACACACACACACACACACAGGCACACACACACACGCACACACACACACACACACACACGAATGGCAAGTATCAAAGACACATTCTGCAATGATCAATAAACCAATTGTTTGGAATCAAATGGCCTTGCCTGGTATCTCGTGGCTGCATGTGTCTGCACCCAAGCCACCCCCTGCCCTGGCATTCCATCTCTGCCACTTGTCCCCACAACCCTCCCACGGTACTCCACCCTCACCATTCCCAATGCCCTTTGTTCCTGCCACATTTACAAACTCGCTCTCCACTCCACGCTGACAAATATAGTACTGTGCAAAAGTCTTAGGCACCCTTAGCTTTATATGTGTGCCTGAGACTTTTGCACAGTGCTGTATTTACCCAACTCTCTTTTAAAAGTTGTTGGAACTACTTCAGCCACATCCCCTGGCAGCTGATTTGATCTCTTGTTTAAAAATTTGCTCCTCAAGTTCTCAGGAATTTTTTCCCCTCTCACCTTAAACCCATGCTCTATAGTTTTTGTTTCCCCAGCAAGAGGAACAAAATATTGTGTATACTGATCCCATCTATGGCTTTCATGATATTATCCACCTCTATAAGATACTCAGTCTCCTCCATTCTAACAAATAAAGTCCTCGTTTGTCCAATCTCTCCTTATAACTCAGTCCCTCAAGTCCAGGCAATATCCTTGTAAATCTTTTCTGCATTTTTTCCAGTTTAATGGCATCTTTCCTATACCAGGAAATGAAAACTGAACACATTAATCTAAGCATGGTATAACCAGCATCCTGTAGAACCCAACTTTTATACTCAATGCCCTGCGTTATAAAAGCCAACGCTCCAAATACCTTCTTCACCATTCTGTGACTCCAGTTTTAGTGAATGATACACTAGTACTCCCAAGTCTCTTTGTTCTACAACGCTCCCTAGGGCCCCACTATTCAAATTCCAACCTGGATTTGACTTTCCAAAATACAACACCTTGCACTTATCTTATCTAAACCCCATTTGCTATTCCTTGGCCCAGTTACTCAACTGATTGACCTTTGTCGTCCACTGTACCACCTATTTCAGTAGCACGTGCAAACTTACTAACCATGCCCTGTACACTCCTATCAGATTCCCCCTTCTCCAGCCCTTTATCTCTTTCACCAATTGACTTCCCAGATCTTTACTTTACCCCTCCCACTCTCCCGGTTTCACCTATCACCTACGACTTGTATTTCTTCCTCTCCTCCCCCCACCTTCTTACTCTGACTTCTCACCTTTTCCTCCAGCCCTGATGAAAGGTCTCAGCCCAGGACATAGGCTATTTACTCTTTTCCATAGATGTTGTCTGGCCTGCTGAGTTCCTCCAGCATTTTGTGTGTGTTGCTTGGATATCCAGCTTCTGCAGATTTTCTCTTGTTTGTGATTGGCCTCTTATCCAATTTGTAGATACGGATGACAATCAACAATGAGCCCAGCACAGTTGTAATGTGAACAGGCTAAGAGTGGCCACTTTATTAAGCATAACTGTACACCTGTTTATTAGATTAGATTAGATTATGAGGACACGCAGTCCTCTTTTATTGTCATTTAGTAATGCATGCATTAAGAAATGATACAATGTTTCTCCAGAATGATATCACAGAAACACATGACAAACCGACTTAAAAACTAACAAAAACCACATAATTATAACATATAGTTAAAACAGTGCAAAGCAACACTGTAATTTGATAAGAACAGACCATGGCACGGTAAAAGTCTCAAAGTCTCTCGAAAGTCCCATCATCTCACGCAGACGGTGAACCTCCAGCGCCGCAAACTTGCTGATGCAGCATCCTGGAAGCATCCAACCACAACCGACTCTGAGTCCGTCCGAAAACTCCGAGCCTCCGACCAGCTCTCCAACACTGAGCACCGAGCACCATTTCTGCCGAGTGCTTCGACCCCGGCCCTGGCAATAGGCAATAGGCAAAGCCGAGGATTTGAGGCCTTCCCCTCTGGTGATTCTCAATCGCACAGTAGCAGCGGCAGCGAAGCGGGCATTTCAGAAGTTACTCCAGGTTTTCCTCCGTGCTTCTCATGGCTGTCTCCATCAATAGTCATAGTCATAGTCATAGTCATACTTTATTGATCCCGAGGGTTGTGCACAAATCTGGATTGTGCACGGCCCCCTAGTTAACACATATCGATATCAATTCGAACGGCTGCGTGCGCTGTGTCGCGCCGCCATCTTCTCCTCCCTCCATCAAAAGGTATCAAACATCAAACAGATTTTAATACAAATATCTAATTAACCAATCACGTGATAACAACTAAATTGATAAAAGCATGCAGACATGGTCAAGAAGTTCAATTGCTTTTCAGAACAAACATCAGAATGGGGAAGAAATAAGATCTAAGTGATTTTGACTGTGGAATAATTGTTGGTACCAGACATGGTGGTCTGAGTATCTCAGAAACTGCTAATGTCCTGGGATTTTCATGCACAACTGTCTCTAGAGTTTACAGAGAACGGTGCGAGAAACAAAGCACATCCGGTGAGCAGCAGTTCTGTGGGCGAAAACACCTTGTTAATGAGAGAGGTCAGAGGAGAATGGCTGGACTGGTTCAAGCTGACAGGAAGGTGACAGTAACTCAAGTAACCAAAAGTTACAACAGTGGTGTGCAGAAGAGCATCTCTGAATGCACAACATGTCGAACCTTGAAGTGGATGGGCTACAGCAGCAGAAGACCATGGACATATACTTAGTGGCCACTTTATTAAGTACTGGAGGTACCTTATAAAGTGATCATGAGTGCATATTTGTTAATAACGTTAGTGAACTGGAAGTGATTGTGACACAAATAGCATTTCAGTTATATTTCAGAAATGCCAACAATGAGTTCATTGTGCATTGTTCCCAGAAGGAAGTACGGAGGAGGACTTTCATCCCTTCTCCTATTTACATTTATTTTGGCCAAGTTCTGTCTTCATTTCATCTTCCACCTTGGCTTTATAAACTTAAAACCCTTGCCCAGTAACAGTTCATGCCAGTTTCAAAACCTTGTAGTATCTAACACTCAGCGGATCTTTCAAATGTTTTCAGATGGGAAGATTGCTTTCTAATTTTGAAGTAATTCTGACCCCTCCCCTCTTGCTAATGACTTGACAATTAGAAGGAAGTTTTATCCTACCAGCTCCTTTAATCAACTGATGTAGTTTGTCAATTGAATGTAGTTAAATATGTTTGTGCTTCTAATCAACCCATCTTGACCTTCCAATGTAAGCTTCTTTTCCAGATGTGAAAACCACAACTGTTTTCAAAGATATGCCCCCTACCAGCTGTCTCCAGCTGCTTTTAACTCTCCAGGGACAAAAGCTAAATGCATTCATAAAGAGTGATTTTATGCTTTTGGCTGCACCTTTTGCTGATATCATCCCTCCACCGATGTCCTGGCAGCACTTCAGAACCATTTCATCTTCTAGATTCACAGGCTAATCAATTAGCTGTTGCAATTTATAAACAAGCTATTCTTCAGATTTTGGAAATCCGGAGCAACGCACACACAAAATGCTGGAGGAACTCAGCAAGTCAGGCAGCATCTTGTGGGGGTAGAAGGGTGGGTTGGCAAGTTTGCAGACGACACAAAGGTTGGTAGTGTTGTAGATAGTGTAGAGGATTGTCGAGGATTGCAGAGACATTGATAGGATGCAGAAATGGGCTGAGAAGTGGCAGATGGAGTTCAACCCGGAGAAGTGTGAGGTGGTACACTTTGGAAGGACAAACTCCAAGGCAGAGTACAAAGTAAATGGCAGGATGCTTGGTAGTGTGGAGGAGCAGAGGGATCTCGGGGTACATATCCACAGAACCCTGAAAGTTGCCTCACAGGTGGAAAGGGTAGTTAAGAAAGCTTATGGGGTGTTAGCTTTCATAAGTCGAGGGATAGAGTTTAAGAGTCACGATGTAATGATGCAGCTCTATAAAACTCTGGTTAGGCCACAATTGGAGAACTGTGTCCAGTTCTGGTCACCTCACTATAGGAAAGATGTGGAAGCATTGGAAAGGGTACAGAGGAGATTTACCAGGATGCTGCCTGGTTTAGAAAGTATGCATTATGATCAGAGATTAAGGGAGCTAGGGCTTTACTCTTTGGAGAGAAGGAGGATGAGAGGAGACATGATAGAGGTGTGCAAGATAATAAGAGGAATAGATAGAGTGGATAGTCAGTGCCTCTTCCCCAGGGCACCACTGCTCAATACAAGAGGACATGGCTTTAAGGTAAGGGGTGGGAAGTTCAAGGGAGATATTAGAGGAAGGTTTTTTACTCAGAGAGTGGTTGGTGCATGGAATGCACTGCTTGAGTCAGTGGTGGAGGCAGATACATTCGTGAAGTTTAAGAGACTACTAGACAGGTATATGGAGGAATCTAAGGTGGGGGCTTATATGGGAGGCGGGGTTTGAGGGTCGGCGCAACATTGTGGGCCAAAGGGCCTGTACTGTGCTGTACTATTCTATGTTCTATGTTCTATTAGAATAAAAAAAAGTGGTGGGAGGGGAAGGAGGACTAGCTGGAAGGTGATAGTTAAGACAGCTGGCTGGGAAAGGTAGAGGGCTGGAGATAAATGCATCTGATAGAGGAAAATGAACCAATGGAGAAAGGGAAGAAGAGGGACACCAGGGGCAGGTGATAGGCAGGCGAGGAGAAGAGATAAGGGGCCAAAGTTGGGAATAGAAGAACAGGGAAGGAGAAGGAAAAAAATTACCGGAAAGAGAAATTGATGCTCATCCCATCAGCCTGGAGGCCACCTGGATGAAATATGAGATGTTCCTCCTCCACCTTGCCCTCATAGTGGCAAGACAAGGCCATGGACTGATATGTCAGAACAGGAATGGGGATAGGAATTAAAATGGTTGGTCACTGGGAAATCCCACTTTTGGCAGATGGAGCAGAGGTGATCAACAGAGCTGTTTTCCAAATTATGTCAGGTCTCACCAGTGTAGAGGAGGCCACATTAGGAGCATCGGATACCAACAGACGACCCCCAACAGGTTCACAGGTGAAGTGTTGCCTCACCTGGAAGGACTGCTTGGGGCCCTGAATGGAGGTAAGGGAGGAAGTGAATGGGCGGGTGTAGCATTCCTGGTGCTAGGAGGAATATTAGTAGGGAGGGAAGAATAGACAGGGTAATCATGGAGGGAGCGATCCCTGCAGAAAGCAGGGACTAGTAGGAGGGAAGTAAAGATATGTTTGGTGATAGGATCCTGTTGAAGATGGTGGAAGTTGTGAAGAATGATGAGTTGGATGCAGAGGCTCATGGGTTGGTAGGTGAGAACAAGGAACTCTGTCCTTGTTAAAGTGGTGAGAACCGGAGAAGTGGGCACGTGAATGGGAGAATTCATCTGAGGAGTATCATATTAGCAAAACAAGATTTTTTTTGGCACCATTTTATATCTAAGCAGGTTTTATTTTAAATTTACCAAGTCAGGCAACATGTATGGAAGTGAATAAACAGTTGACTTTTTGGGCCAGGATCCTTTAACAGTCATGATTAAGTGTTTGACCCAAAAATGTTGACTGTTTATTCCCCATCCATAGATGCTGCCTGACTTGCTGAGTTCCACGAACATTTTGTTAATCAATATTTCCAACATTTGCTGTATCCCTTGTGTGTATTTCAAACTTACTCATTTACAGGATTTGCCTATTAATTGGCGAGGCCAGTATTTTATGCTAATTACTAAGTGGGTTTATAAGATACCTTATTGAACCACTGCAGGCTGCCTGGAGAAGCTCCACAGAGCTGATTGGAAGGGAGTTTCATGACCTAGATACAGTGATGGTGAAGCAAAGGTGATAAATTGTTGAAAGAGATGGTGTGTAATTCAGTGTGTATTAAGCTTAATGAGTAATCAGGGAAGGGTATTGGATGACCCACCAATAATACAATATGATGTGACCAAACTTATTTAGCCTGCCCTGGACATTCAGTTATTGAATCCAAGTTCTTCATAATCCGTTGGCAAATAATAAGCCATGTGTCTTCTTCAATGATCCTATTTTTAATCCTATCTCATGTGAATGGGATATTCCTCCAGAACTTTGAGCAACTTTTCAATGCAGAAAATTATGTTACATTATGGACAGTATAGGATGGAAATATTACCTTGACATAAAGTAAATTACCCCACATTATGAATTAATTTCCTTCTCAGTTCAAAGGAAGTCTTAAGAGGCTAGACAGACTGGGATCTTTTCCCCCTGTGGTTTAGAAAACTGAAGGGTCGCTGTGTTCAAACCTGTAAGATCCTATGGGGATCCTAGGAGTAGATTCTGAGATGTTTTCTCGAGTGGGAGATTCACAGACATACTGTAGTTACAAAATAAGCGGCTGATCATTTAAGAAGAAAGTGTGCAGAATTTCCTTTCTGAAGAGGGTTGTGAATTTCTGGAATTCATTGCGCCTGAGAGTGGTGGAGCTATACAAGACAGAGATTGAACGATCGAGGCATTAAAGTTCAAATTTCTAAGTTCAAAGTTAATTTATTAGCAAAGTACCTATACCTCACCATATACTACCCTGAGACTCATTTTCTTGTGGGCATTCAGAGTAGAACAATGAAATACAACAGAATCCGTGAAAAGCTACTCAGAAAGATGGACACACAACCAATGTGCAAAAAAAAGACAAACTGTGCAAATACAAAAAAAATAAATAAGTAAGAAATAATATGGAGAACATGAGTTGTAGTCCTTGAAAGTAAGTCCATAGTTCAGTGTTGAGGTGAGTGAAGTTATCCACGCAGGTTCAGGAACCTGATGGTTGAAGGGCAGTAACTGTTCCTGGACCTGTTGCTGTGGGACCTAAGCCTCCAGCAGTGAGAAACATAGAAACATAGAAACATAGAAAATAGGTGCAGGAGTAGGCCATTCGGCCCTTCGAGCCCGCACCGCCATTTATTATGATCATGGCTGATCATCCAACTCAGAACCCCGCCCCAGCCTTCCCTCCATACCCCCTGACCCCTGTAGCCACAAGGGCCATATCTAACTCCCTCTTAAATATAGCCAATGTACTGGCCTCAACTGTTTCCTGTGGCAGAGAATTCCACAGATTCACCACTCTCTGTGTGAAGAAGTTTTTCCTAATCTCAGTCCTAAAAGGCTTCCCCTCTATCCTCAAACTGTGACCCCTCGTTCTGGACTTCCCCAACATCGGGAACAATCTTCCTGCATCTAGCCTGTCCAATCCCTTTAGGATCTTATACGTTTCAATCAGATCCCCCCTCAATCTTCTAAATTCCAACGAGTACAAGCCCAGTTCATCCAGTCTTTCTTCATATGAAAGTCCTGCCATCCCAGGAATCAATCTGGTGAACCTTCTTTGTACTCCCTCTATGGCAAGGATGTCTTTCCTCAGATTAGGGGACCAAAACTGCACACAATACTCCAGGTGTGGTCTCACCAAGGTCTTGTACAACTGCAGTAGTATCTCCCTGCTCCTGTACTCAAATCCTCTCGCTATAAATGCCAGCATACCATTCGCCTTTTTCACCGCCTGCTGTACCTGCATACCCACTTTCAATGACTGGTGTATAATGACACCCAGGTCTCGTTGCACCTCCCCTTTTCCTAATCGGCCACCATTCAGATAATAATCTGTTTTCCTATTTTTGCCACCAAAGTGGATAACTTCACATTTATCCACATTAAATTGCATCTGCCATGAATTTGCCCACTCACCCAACCTATCCAAGTCACCCTGCATCCTCTTAGCATCCTCCTCACAGCTAACACTGCCCCCCAGCTTCGTGTCATCCGCAAACTTGGAGATGCTGCATTTAATTCCCTCATCCAAGTCATTAATATATATTGTAAACAACTGGGGTCCCAGCACTGAGCCTTGCGGTACCCCACTAGTCACCGCCTGCCATTCTGAAAAGGTCCCGTTTATTCCCACTCTTTGCTTCCTGTCTGCTAACCAACTCTCCACCCACACCAATACCTTACCCCCAATACCGTGTGCTTTAAGTTTGCACACTAATCTCCTGTGTGGGACTTTGTCAAAAGCCTTCTGAAAATCCAAATATACCACATCCACAGGTTGTCTCCTATCCACTCTACTAGTTACATCCTCAAAAAATTCTATGAGATTCGTCAGACATGATTTTCCTTTCACAAATCCATGCTGACTTTGTCCGATCATTTCGCTGCTTTCCAAATGTGCTGTTATCACATCCTTGATAACTGTCTCCAGCAGTTTCCCCACCACCGAAGTTAGGCTAACCGGTCTATAATTCCCCAGTTTCTCTCTCCCACCTTTTTTAAAAAGTGGAGTTACATTAGCCACCCTCCAATCCTCAGGAACTAGTCCAGAATCTAACGAGTTTTGAAAAATTATCACTAATGCATCCACTATTTCTTAGACTACTTCCTTAAGCACTCTGGGATGCAGACCATCTGGCCCTGGGGATTTATCTGCCTTCAATCCCTTCAATTTACCTAACACCACTTCCCTACTAACATGTATTTCACTCAGTTCCTCCATCTCACCGGACCCTCTGTTCCCTACTATTTCTGGAAGATTATTTATGTCCTCCTTAGTGAAGACAGAACCAAAGTAATTATCCAATTGGTCTGCCATGTCCTTGCTCCCCATAATCAATTCACCTGTTTCTGTCTGCAGGGGACCTACATTTGTCTTTACCAGTCTTTTCCTTTTTACATATCTATAAAAGCTTTTACAGTCAGTTTTTATGTTTCCTGCCAGTTTTCTCTCATAATCTTTTTTCCCCTTCCTAATTAAGCCCTTTGTCCTCCTCTGCTGAACTCTGAATTTCTCCCAGTCCTCAGGTGAGCCACTTTCTCTGGCTAATTTGTATGCTTCTTCTTTGGAATTGATACTATCCCTAATTTCTCTTGTCAGCCACGGGTGCACTACCTTCCTTGATTTATTCTTTTGCCAAACTGGGATGAACAATTGTTGTAGTTCATCCATGCAACCTTTAAATGCTTGCCATTGCATATCCACCGTCAATCCTTTAAGTGTCATTTGCCAGTCTATCTTAGCTAATTCACGTCTCATACCTTCAAAGTTACCCCTCTTTAAGTTCAGAACCTTTGTTTCTGAATTAACTATGTCACTCTTCATCTTAAAGAAGAATTCCACCATATTATGGTCACTCTTACCCAAGGGGCCTCTCACGACAAGATTGCTAATTAACCCTTCCTCATTGCTCAAAACCCAGTCCAGAATAGCCTGCTCTCTAGTTGGTTCCTCGACATGTTGGTTCAAAAAACCATCCCGCATACATTCCAAGAAATTCTCTTCTTCAGCACCTTTACCAATTTGGTTCACCCAATCTACATGTAGATTGAAGTCACCCATTATAACTGCTGTTCCTTTATTGCACACATTACTAATTTCCTGTTTAATACCATCTCCGACCTCACTACTACTGTTAGGTGGCCTGTACACAACTCCCACCAGCGTCTTCTGCCCCTTAGTGTTACGCAGCTCTACCCATATCGATTCCACATCTTCCCGGCTTATGTCCTTCCTTTCTATTGCGTTAATCTCTTCTTTAACCAGCAACGCCACCCCAACTCCCCTTCCTTCATGTCTATCCCTCCTGAATATTGAATATCCCTGAACGTTGAGCTCCCATCCCTGGTCACCCTGGAGCCATGTCTCTGTGATCCCAACTATATCATAATCATTAATAACAATCTGCACTTCCAATTCATCCACCTTATTACGAATGCTCCTTGCATTGACACACAAAGCCTTCAGGCGCTCTTTTACAACTCTCTTAGCCCTTATACAATTATGCTGAAAAGTGGTCCTTTTTAATGCTTGCCCTGGATTTGTCGGCCTGCCACTTTTACTTTTCTCCATAGTACTTTTTGCTTCTACCCTCACTTTACACCCCTCTGTCTCTCTGCACTGGTTCCCATCCCCCTGTTGTGAACAAACCTCCTCACGCCTAGCCTCTTTAATTTGATTCCCACCCCCCAACCATTCTAGTTTAAAGTCACCTCAGTAGCCCCCACTAATCTCCCTGCCAGGATATTGGTCCCCCTAGGATTCAAGTGTAATCGGTCCTTTTTGTACAGGTCACGCCTGCGCCAAAAGAGGTCCCAATGATCCAAAAACTTGAATCCCTGCCCCCTGCTCCAATCCCTCAGCCACGCATTTATCCTCCACCTCATCGCATTTCTACTCTCACTGTCGCGTGGCACAGGCAGTAATCCCGAGATTACTACCTTTGTGGTCCTTTTTCTCAACTCCCTTCCTAGCTCCCTATATTCTCCTTTCAGGACCTCATCCCTTTTCCTACCTATGTCATTGGTACCTATATGTACCACGACCTCTGGCTCCTCACCCTCCCACTTCAGGATATCTTGGACACGATCAGAAATATCCCGGACCCTGGCACCAGGGAGGTAAACTACCATCCGGGTCTCTGGACTGCGTCCACAGAATCGCCTATCTGACCCCCTTACTATCGAGTCCCCTATCACAACTGCCCTCCTCTTCCTTGCCCTACCCTTCTGAGCTACAGGGCCGGACTCTGTGCCGGACGCACGGCCACTGTCACTTCCCCTGGGTAAGCTGTCCCCCCCAACAGTACTCAAACAGGAGTACCTGTTGTTAAGGGGCACAGCCACTGGGGTACTCCCTGTTACCTGACTTTTCCCCTTCCCCCTCCTAACCATGACCCACTTGTCTGCCTCCCGTGGCCCCGGCGTGACCACCTGCCTGCAACTCCTCTCTATCACCTCCTCACTTTCCCTGACCAGACGAAGGTCATCGAGCTGCAGCTCCAGTTCCGTAATGCGGTCCCTAAGGAGCTGCATCTTGATGCACTTGGCGCAGATGTAGATGTCCGGGAGGCTTGGAGACTCCAGGGCCTCCCACATCCGACACCGAGAACAACAAACTGCCCTCACACTCATACTGCCCCTCTCCTCAAATAACAACAGAAAATGAATGCCAAACCTTCCTCGCCCGTTTCCGCCTAAGCCCGTTGAGCTGAAGCCCTTAAGTCTTCGCTCTGCTCCTGGCTCACTCCGCAGCCCGCAAACTACGCTGCCCGCTGTATGAGGCTCTGTTCCTTTTAAATCTGCCACGCTGCACTGCCTGACGTCACACGCCTGCGCAGTCCCGCCTCTCTGAACGCCGTTGGAGAAAAAAAAATAACGAAAATTTCAAAAATGTCTTTCTCGGCACTCCCACTCAGACTCTCAGACTCCTTCTTCAAATCAAACCCGAAGCAGGATGTCTGCCCTTTTCAATCTGCCGCGCTGCACTGCCCGACGTCACACGCCTGCGCAGTCCCGCGCAGGGCAAAGGTAATAGAGGATGGCACAGAAGAGGAGCTGAGGCCAATATAGAATAACCATTATCATAAAAAGGGCATTTGGGATTTATGGGACCTAGTGGCCATTTTCCTGTGGTCTTCTGACAATATACAGTACTTAGCCTGATCTCTGGTTAAACTCTTACTCTTGTCACATAAAAGAAAAAAAATCTCTGAAATAAAACACAATCGTGTACGATAATCGTTTACCTTGGAAGATTATATTGAAGTTCCCAAATGCCATCTGGCTTTCACTTATTGGGCCTGCCATCCTGTAATGGTCAAATCTCAGTTATTCAGGGAAAGTCAGACCTGCCCATTCAGTCAGAGCAGAACACCTGGTTGGGTCCAATCAATTTATTGCCTTTCAGTGAACATCCTTCCAAAGTGTTGGAGTAATTGAAAGTTCACTTTGTTTTCTTGATTCCTTAAGGTTATTATAGTCTGGGGTGGTAATGGGGGACAAGCTCCCACTATTTATTAAATGCTCCCAATAACATGCATTTCAAACAGCCTCTGACAAACAAGCCCAGGTCCTGGCCTTCACGTGTGGCTTAGCTACTAAGCCTGTTGGAACCATTTCTACTGACAAGAGAAGGGAGAAATGCAGGTAACTGCTACTTTAAAACTAGTCGCTTTGGGCATATGGGGCTCATCAGGTGAGGTTGGCAGCTCACCAAGGAGAAGGAAAACTCTGATCTCAAACCTTCACTGGCTTGCAACTATACCCGTTTTTGGGGAAGGCTTCAGGAGTAAACAATGAGGGAAAAATCCAGAGCTGGATTCCGTAAGGCAGTCCTACATTGAGTTCAATGCTGACTGGCATCTCCTGTAAAGCTGCTGGTGCCAAACTGTATCGGTCTCTGCCATTCCTTTGGGTTCACCCAATGCGTGGAGAAGGGGATCTTGCTACATGGGTAACAGCTCGCTCTCCATATCATACTGCCCAGGCACAGTGAGGATGTAACATCCATGGTCAACCCTGACCAATGGAGGCCTTACTCATTCACTTTCCTTTCTTGCATTTGCCCTTCACCCAAGAAGCCAAAGGCATACTGGGTGATCACTTTGTGGATCATAGAAACATAGAAACATAGAAAATAGGTGCAGGAGTAGGCCATTCGACCCTTCGAGCCTGCACCGCCATTTATTATGATCATGGCTGATCATCCAACTCAGAACCCTGCACCAGCCTTCCCTCCATACCCCCTAACCCCCGTAGCCACAAGGGCCATATCTAACTCAGATCACTTGCCTCCAGTCCACAGTAGCAACCCTAAGCTTCCCATTGCTGCCACCTTAATTCGCCCTCTCTGACATAACAATCCATGTCCTCCCCTGACAAGATTAATGAACAGCACCTCATCTTCCATCTCAGCTCACCGCAGTTGTCTGAACTCTACAACTTCAGGTAATTTCATTTGCTCTGCCTTTCACAACATCCCTTTTCTTTTGCCGATGTCGTCACTCTCTAACTGTTCTCATTCACTCATTGACAAGGTAACATTATTTACAGCTAACCCTCAAGGTCACTTGGTTTTGCCCTATTGGAGAATTCTTCCTCCCCTGCCCATCCTGCAGCGTAAACAATCTTCTTTTGTCTCATTCCCCATCTGACAGCAGGGCCCTGACCTGAACCTTTGATCCTCCTCCTCTTCCCGTTGATGTGATCTTACTTGCTTACTGCCTGATACTTTGCTGGGGTTTAGGGCAGCAGTGAAGGTCCTCTATCTCTGGCAGTGTTCAGGGCTTCCTTCATCATGTCAGTAGCTTCTTCTTGGTTTTCACTACTGTCAGTCACGCAAGTCCCGGGTGGAGACTCAGGAATACAGTCGCACTCAGATGTAGGATTCATCATTGCTGCTTCCATAGCAATTTTGTTTTACCAGTCAGGGTTGTTAGCCCTGAGCTGAACCCCCCGAACCTGGAGGACAGGTGGACCACTCTTAGTCTGTCCTCTACCCTTTGACCTGCTTGGCATGGATGACCCTACCAACAGCCAAAACACGAAGCCTGACTCCAGCCAATATAGCTCTCTGGGTCATGAAGGCACGCAAGTCTCCAGACCACAACGAGGTTGTGGTCTTTTTGGAGGGTTGATGTGATCTGACCCGTTGAATATTTCAAGCACTTACCGTTTTATTTAGATTTCCGTTATCTACAATTTTTTTGATTTTCACTTAAAAATGATCTTGATGGATAATCGGTTAACTCTGCAATAGAGGCAGGTAGCTCAAACACTGCCATTTTATACCTGACTCTATACATTTATGATCAATCTTTGTGCTTCCTTTGATGTTTGTTTGAAATTCCACCACCGACCAGGTGTTTCAGTGTGTTAGAATTCGATGATAAACTCAAAAATTTCTTGCTCCCAGTGGAAAGCCATTCTTAAAGGAAAGGGAGATCAAAGCGTAATCTCTGCAGATTTTTAGGCCAATCTTTGACCTGCATTTCCTTCAACTGCAGATCCCCACAGTGAGTGCTGGATCAATAAACGTATCCTCATCTTTTCATATCTGGATTTAAATCCAAAATTTATTGATCCATGGAAGTTTTCTTCCAATAATGTGTGAATTGAAATGGGACTCACTATTCTCAGTCCAGGTTCCAGTGTGAGTTTTCAATTTAGAGTTGTTCAGTTCACAATAAATATTTACTCTCGCAGGTGTCAACTCACTGGGGACAAACTGATTTCAGACCAATAACCAAGCCTGCTCAGCATATCATTTGAGGCCTTCTCAGAGGTTACTACGTTACCACAGAACCAAGGAGAAGGCGTTTTCTTCACTTTAATTATTACAATCAGAAAGAGAATTTGTTTTGAATTGCAACATTATGAGAAAGCCTGGTGAAAGACTAGAGCCCCAGGAGATTCACCCTCAAAGCACCCAAGGTGCCACTTGGCCATTCTCGCCTTTGTTTTCCCCGTGGTTGGCGGAAACAGTAATAATGACATGCCAGTCTGTTAGAAAGCACTGGTCCTCCACTACCACAAGCATGATGAGAAAATTTACAAGGATGTTGCCAGGACTGGAGGACCTGAGTTATGAGGAAAGACTGAATAGGTTACGACTTTTTTCCTCGGAATGTGGAAGTTTGAGGGGAGATTTAATGGAAGTATACAAAATTACGAGGGGTATAGACAGGATAAGTGCAAGCAGGCTTTCGTCCACAGAGGCTGGGTGGAAGGACAACTTGAGGTCACCAGTTAAGGGTGAAAGGTGAAAAGCTTAAGGCAAACATGACGGGAAACTTCTTCACTCAGGGCACTGTGAGAGTGTGGAGCAAAGCAACACTCCCATTCAGATATGTCCATGCATGGCCTCCTCTACTGCCATGATGAGGCTAAACTCAGGTTGGAGGAGCAACACCTCATATACCATCTAGGTAGTCTCCAGCCCCTTGGTATGAACATAGAATTCTCCAACTTCCGGTAATTCCCTCCCCCTCCCTTCCCCCATCCCAGTTTCACTCTGCCCCCTCCCCCAGCTGCCTAGCACCTCCCTCATGGTTCCGTCTCCTTCTACTACCCATTGTGCTTTCCCCTATTCCTTCTTCACCTTTCCTGCCCATCCCCTCCCCCACCCCTTTATCTTTCCCCTTACTGATTTTTCACCTGGAACCTGCCAGCCTTCTCCTTCCCACCCTCCCCCCACCTTCTTTATAGGGCCTCTGCCCCTTCCCCCTACAGTCCTGACGAAGGGTTCCGGCCCGAAATGTTGACTGATCATTTCCACGGATGCTGTCTGACCTGCTGAGTTCCTCTAGCGTGTTGTGAGTGTTGCTTCGACCCCAGCATCTGCAGAGTATTTTGTGTTTAGAGGGTGGAGCAAACTGCCAGCACAAGTGGTGCGTGTGAGCTCAATTACAATGCTTACGGGAAGTTTACATAGGTGCCTGGATGGTCCCGGAACAGGTTGATGGGAATGGGCAGCTTAAATGGTTCGGCAGGTGATGGGCCGAACAGCCTGGTTCTGTGCTGTACTTTTCTATGACATTAACTCTATGAAGGGAGTGTGCAATGGTAATCCTGATGGGATAAGACCATAAAACTTATCATGGAATTCATTCCCACAGAGGGCTGTGGAGGCCAAGGATATATTTAAAGCAAAGGTTACTAGGTTCTTGATTAGTAAGAGCATCAATTGAGACATCAAATGCTCCTTGTACATTAACCCTTTCATTCCTGAGATTATTCTTGTGAAGCTCCTCTGTACCCTCTCCGATGGTAGCACTTCCTTCCCTAGATGAGAGGACCAAAACTCCTCACAATACCGCAGGTGCAGTCTGACCAATGTCTTATAAAGCCTCAGCATTACTTCTTTACTTTTATATTCTAGTCCTCTTGAAATGGATACCAAGTTAACCAGAGTGACAGGAACTTGAGATAATGCTGACAATCACTTATATCATTCATCTTTTTGACCATCTTTCTTAGTAATAACATTTGCAGGAGCTCAGGGGTTTATTCTGCATTATTCTCTGACTCCAATGACAACCAATGAGGCAGACACATTTGATAACTTTCCTTAAATACATGAAAATATGTCAAAAAGCTTCTGGATTTTTGAATAACTCCTATTCATCTAGATTAAAAAGCACTCTTTTACTTTGTTTTCCAAATGCATTTTAAGTTTCCATTATTTCCTCATTTTCAAAAAGCCCATATAATGTTATATTATTTTAGTTTTTTAAATTAGCGATGCAGAGGAGAATAGACCCTTCTAGGGCCAATGGGTGGTGCTGTTCTGCAACCCACCTATTTAACCCCAGCCTAATCACAGGACAATTTACAATGACCAATTAACCTACCAACCAGTAAGTCTTTGGACTGTGGGAGGAAACTGAAGTACCTGGAGGAAACCCACGCAGTCACAAGGAGAACGTACAGACTCCTTACAGAGGACACCAGAAGTGAACTCTGAACTCCGACACCCTGAGGTGCGACAATGTGGCGCTAACCACTACACTACTGTGGCAAATAAAAATCATAATTCATAGGACCACGCAAATCATGAGGCACGAGGAAAAAGTAGGTACATTTTGGGATATACTAAATATATCACAGAGTTTAATACCGCTGTAATGCATAAAGGCCACAGCTCACTTAATCTCCTTCTCGGTCCCTTGGGAAGCAGCCAGGAATAATTATGGACCAGATAATCTTCTTCTCCAAGAGATTCCTTGGTACCTTGTTCACTAAAGCAACATTGAGTCATTTGTTCGAACCTTTTGGAATGACCAATAAGGTTGAAAGAATATAGAGAAAATTAACAAGGATGTTGCCAGGACTTGTGGACCTCAGTTACGGGAAAAAGATGAGTAGGTTAGAACTTTGTTCCCTGGAACAAAGGAGAATGAGAGGAGATTTAATAGAGGTGTACAAAATTATGAGGGGTATAGTTAGGGTTGGGTGGCAGGTGGAGCTACATCTCTACCAAAGGAGGTGTATGATGCTCCTTCTCTCTGCTCGCCTGTAGGTTATCCTCAAGCCAGGTGTAGCACCCGCCTATCCCCCCTGATCAGGGTCACATGAAGCCATGAGAGCAGGTAATGAATGGTTGTATGAGCAGCTGCTGCATATCACAAGTCCTGGTTACGAGACCACTGACGCCAAGCAGGCAACCTCTGAAGAGTATTGATAATGGCTAGAGTCACCTGTCTTGTAAGGACATTGCCTCAAAGAAGGCAATGGCAAACCACTTCTGTAGAAAAATTGGCCAAGAACAATCATGGTCATAGGAAGACCATGATCGCCCACGTCATATGGCATGGCACCTAACAATGATGACGTTAGGTAGGGTAAATGCAAGCAGGCACTTTCCACTGAGGTTGGGTGAGACTAGAACTAGAGGTCATGGGTTAAGGGTGAAAGGTGAAATATTTAAAGGGAACATGAGGGGGAAGGTCTCCACTTCGAAGGTGGTGAAAGTGTGGAATGAGCTGCCAGCGGAAGTAGTGGATGTGGATTCAATTTCAACATGTAAGAGAAATTTGGATAAGTACAGTGATGGGAGGGGTATGGATGGGCTATGGTCCAGGTGCAGGTCCCTCTCTGGCTTCCCCCTTACCTCTTTCTTCTCATCATCTGCCCCTCCTCCTTCTCTTCCTTCCATGTTCCACTCTTCTCTCTTATCAGATTCCTTCTTCTCCAGCCCTTTACATTTTCCGCCAATCTTACTTCATTCCACCCCCCCCCCCCACTCACCCACCTGGCTTCTAGTTTGTACTCTTCCCCCTCCAGCACCTTCTTATTCCAGCATCTTCCTCCTTCTTTCTCTTCCCAGTTCTGATGAAGGGGCTTGGTCCGAAACATTTCAGTTTATTCGTTTCCATAGATGCTGCCTGACCTACTGAGTTCCTCCAGTATTTTGTGTGTGATGCACACACACTGTTACAGTTACAGTTAGTGAGAAAGTGCAGCGCAGGAAGACAATAACGTGCAAGGGTGCAATATGCAATCCACGGGCTTTGAAAACGCATTCAGGGCGCCATCCATCACTGCTCCCTGTCTTTGCTGAATGTTTCCTCCATTTCTTCATACATTATGGGTATTCCAATCTGCTTCTCTGAGTATTTCTGTTGACAAATGCATTCTTTTCTCTCACATTCTCCCAAATTGAAGGTAAATTTTCCTTTTGTGCGGATGTTTTCCCATTAGTAGGAGAGGGCCCACCGAAGACATGGTGGCATCAGCACTAGACACTGAGGTGGATGGTCCTGAGTTCGTATCCGGCTGGGTCCCAACCTGAGCAGGAGCAGTACCTGTGCAGACCTACTCCCATATCTTGCGGCGAAAACCCTCTGGGCAACTGCACTATCCACGGGGTCACCATGAGTCGATGATGACTTGACGGCACTCGACAACAAGGAGAGGGCACAGCCTTGGAATAAAGGAACGCCCCTTTAAAACTGAGATGAGGAGTAATTCTGTCAGCCAGAGGGTGGTGAATCTGGAATTCGCTGTCACAGATGGCTGTGGAGGCCAAGGCATTGGGTATATTTAAAATAAAGTTGATAGCCTCTTGTTTGGTGAAAGCGTTGAGGGTTATCTAAGTTGAACCCAAATAAGAGCGAAGTGGTTCATTTCGGTAGGTCAAATTTAAAGACAGAATATAATATTAATGCTAAGACTCTTGGCAGTGTGGAGGATCAGTGAGATCTTGGGATCCGTGTCCCTAGGACATTCAAAGCTGATGTGTAGGTTGACAGTGTTGTTAAGATGGTGTGTTGGCCTTCATCAACCGTAGGATTGAGTTCAAGAGCCGTGAGGTAATGTTACAGCTACATAACATCTTAGTTATACCTCTCTGGAGTACTGTATTCAATTTTGGTCACCTCACTACAGGAAGGATGTGGATATTATAGAGAGTGCAGAGGAGATTCACAAGGATGTTGCCTGGATTGGAGAGCATGCTTTATGAGAATAGGTTGAGTGCATTTGGCCTTTTCTCCTTGGAGTGACGGAGGATGAGAGGTGACTTGATAGAGGTGTATAAAATGATGAGAGGTATTGATCACATGGATAGCCAGAGGCATTTTTCACACATGGAGTGGTGGGTGCATGGAATGTACTGCTGGTGATGGTGGTAGAGGCGGATACAATAGGATCTTTTAAGAGGCTATTAGATAGGTACATGGAGCTTAGAAAAACAGAGGGCTATGTGGAGGGAAATCCTAGGCAGCTTCTAGAGTTGGTTACATGGTCCGCACAAGATTGTGGGCCGAAGGGCCTGTAATGTGCTGTAGATTTTCTCTGTTCTATGAGGAAAAGGAATGGGGTTGAAAAAAGCTCATTATTGAAAGGCAGAGCAGGCTCATTGGGTTGAATGACCTGATTCTTCTCCTATATCATGGTTTTATGGCTTTCACTGTACGTGGAAATTCCTTTCTTTCCAGCCCTGATGAAGGATCTCGGCCCGAAATGTCGACTGTTTATTCCCCTCCCCAGATGATGCATGATCTGCTTCTGCTGAGTTCCTCCAGCATTTTGTGTGTGTTGGAAATTAGGTCTCACGAAAAATGCAGACTATTAACCACTAGGGCAGATGTATTGTTGAAATGGAGCATAGGTGGCCACAATACATTACCTATCCATTGTTAAACCATTGGCCAAATCTCCAAAATAAATCTCAAATGGAACAAGTTGTCAAAGAGAGCTGAAGTCTGGAACGTTAAGTAATTGACCAAGCTGAGTGAAATCCAGAGGGAGCCAAGTAGGACTTCGGACTGTGTAAAGGAAAAAGGCTAGCTTTATTTGTCACTTGTACATTGAAACATACAGTGAAATGTGTCAAATCAAATCAGTAAGCACTGTGCTCAGGGCAGCTCACGAGTATCGCCCTGTTTCCGGTGCCAGTATAGCATGCTCACAACTCACTAACCCTAATCCTAACCATATGTCCTTGGAATGTGGGAGGAAACCAGAGCACCCAGAGGAAACCCATGCAGTAACGTGAAAACAGCGGGAATCGAACGCTGAGCAGTGATTATTAGCGCTGTAAACTGACCACGCTCACCACTCCACCACCAGAACAAACGGATAAAACTTCAGCTATTGAAGTTGGAATGAGTGGAATCTTACAATAAAATTTAAAACTGGATTACTGCATGAAGAAACAATCTTTGACAAACTGCGTTAAAAGCAGTTCAGTCCTGGTGCAGAGACTCAAACCAAAATGTCAACCAACCCTCTGCCTCCGCTGATGCTGCCTGAACGGCTGAGTTCCTCCTGCAGTTTGTTTTACGCTCCAGAACCCAGCATGGACAGTCTCTTGTGTCTCTCCAGAAGAAAGCCTTAATGTTTTTGAAGTAGATTATGTCGGCGCTCAGAGAAGCTTGCAATATTACTGTTCCTTGGATCTGAAGCAATATATATAGGCTTCTTTTATGTTGCTGGAAACATCAGGCAAAGCTAAACCATCATTATTTATTGAAGGCAATAACTCTCAACTGAATAGCAATACTCTAGTTCAACAATGAATCAGAGTCATACCACGTAATACAAGCCTGTTCGTCAAGACGCTCTCCATGTATAACATATGGCAAAGTCGGACCCTCAGTAGTCCAATGAGGACCCCGAGTCAGCTTCACCGCACATTTTCTGTAGATGAGTGAAGATCAATTTGTACATCAGATGAGCTGAATGCAGCTTCTCAACATGCAGTGTGCCTCTAATGTCTCTGTAGGAACGATAGATATCATCTTCCATTACATATTTCTATTAGTAGGAGATTAGAGATTAGCTTTGATATTGAGACATCAGACATACAGTGATATGGTTCACTTGTGTCAGATAAGTCATTGAGGATTTTGCTGGGGGGTGGGTGGGGGGCAGCCCACAATTGCTGCCACACTTCTGCTGCCAATATAGTATGTCTGCAGCTCAATAATCCTAGCTGTACGCCTTCGGAGGAAAACAGGTGGAAATCCATGTGTTTGCGAGAAGAACGTACAAATTCTTTACAGACACCGGTGGGAATTGAACCTTGATCTTTGGGTCACTGGTGCTGTAAAGCATTCGGCTAACTGCTACACTATTATGCTGTATAAAAAAAAATGTAGCCGGCAATACTTTTACACAGAGAGTGGTGTGTCCCTGGAATGTGCTGCCAGGGGTAGTGGTGGAAGTAGGTATGATGATGGCATTTCCGGTGGGGTTTGGATGGACACATGAAAATTCAGGGAATGGAGGGAAATGGACCATGGATGAACAGAAGAGATTTAGTCTCATTTAGCATAAACATTATGGGCTGAAGGGCCTTCTCTAGTGTGGTATTATTTTGTGTTCTATGAGTGATCACATTAACTGAGCTCCAGAGCCCCGAAATTCCAAAAGCTCAGCTTCAACAAGAGATAGGTGCAGAATTAGGCCATTCAGTCTATCGAGTGAGTCTACTTCACTGTTCCATCATGGCTGATTTATTATTCTTCTCAATCCCATTCTTCTGCCTTTTCTCTGTAACCTTTGAGTGAAAGTTCCCTCTGAGGTTCACTCCCTCTGAGTGAAGGTTTTTTTTTCTTCACCTCACTCCTAAACAGCCATCCCCTTTACTCTTAAACTGTGCCTCATGGCCCTCGGCTTGATGGGGGTGGGGGGGAGCATCTTTCCTGCTCCGGCCTGCCAACCCCTTTCAGAATTTTGCAGGTTGGAATGAGCTCATTTCCTATCCTTCTAAAGCCTAAAGAGTACGGTCTCAGCCCATTCAACCTTTCCTCAAATGACAACTTTGCAACTTTGCTACTGGCACTCTAGGTAAAGTTCCCCCCTGCACCGTCAAGCCATCGGGTAGCAACCTTGCCATTTTTTAGTGTTTGTCTGTTTTATGAGGCCGAGATGCTAGTTCGACACTAAACCCTACACAGGTGGAATTCATGCAATGAGCTGGTCGCATTTGAACCTGGAACCTCTTGTTCAAAGGTCTGGGTGTGGATGCCACCACACCACCAGTGCAGACACACTCCTAGGACAAGTACATTATTTCTTAGATAAGGAGACCAAGATTGTCCATAATATTCCAAATTCAAGTTCAAGGTTATTGTCATTCAACCATATACATGTATACTGCCAAACGAAACAATGTTCCTCCAGACCACGGTGCACAACACAGTACATATAACTCGCCCACAACAATAAAGTATTATTACCACAAATAACTTAACAAATAATATGCAGACACATTATTTTTGCTAATGAGGCCAACCACCGCTGAGACCTCAGCAGACATAATGATACGATTAGACCTGGCCCCAGCGGTACATTCGTGTGTCAGCAGTGTGAACAGCGGTAAGCTAAACACGCAGCTCTGGTTGGGATTTGCCGTGGGGATGGCGCCAGTGCTCAGCATGGCAGAGTGAGCGATCTTGCTGCCAACGTAGACAGGCTGAGGTCTCTCTGTCAAGAAGTCCAAGATCTAGTTCCAGAAGGAGTTGTTTACAAGGTAAGTTAAAAAGTAAACAGTATAATGCTACTGCTACTTCATACATGATGAGACCTTGGTGGTGGCTGGGAGATTGGGTTTGGTCTTACGAAATTGCATTGAGTTATCTAGTCCGGTAATCTAACCCTTTCATTAGGTAAACACACCATTTCTTCTACCAATTATTTGTTATGCCTACATTTTGGTCTTTTGCGACTTGTTTGTAAGCATATTCAACCCGTCTGAACATTGAGATAACCCAACTTCTTTCCATTTAATTTCTGCTCTGGAACATCCAACCTCTGCCCTTGTGTTTGCGGTAACAGTATGTGTATGGCAGGCAGGCATGTTTGAACATGGCCCTTAAGACATTCACGTTAGGGGATCTGTTCATATTTGCACACCTATGAGAGGTACATGAAGAGTAGAATATGTTAAATAATGGAGGAATTTGGAAAAGTTCAAAGTTCACAGAAAGCTTATTACCAAAGTATGCATATGTTACCATAGGCTACTTGAGATCCATTCCTTTCAGGGAAAAAAGAAATACAATACAATTTTATGAAAAAACTATACCTAAACAGACTCAGACAAGACCTCCCCCTCCCCCTTCCCTCTTCTTCCATGCCCCACTTAGCTCTCCAGGATCTCCCGGTAGCCACCCACTTCAACTCTGCTTCCCATTCCCATTCAGATATGTCTCCTCTACTGCCATGATGAGGCTAAACTCAGGTTGGAGGAGCAACACCTCATATGCCGTCTAGGTAGTCTCCAGCCCCTTGATATGAAAATAGAATTCTCCAGCTTCCGGTAATTCCTTCCCCCTCCGCCAGCGACCTATCACCTCCCTCATGGTTCCGCCTCCTTCTACTACCCATTGTGTTTTCCCCTATTCCTTCTTCACCTTTCCTGCCTATCACCTCCTCCACCCCTTTATCTTTTCCCTTACTGGTTTTTCACCTGGAACCTACCAGCCTTCTCCTTCCCACCCTCCCCCCACCTTCTTTATAGGGCCTCTGCCCCTTCCCTCTTCAGTCCTGATGAAGGGTTCCGGCCTGAAACGTGGACTCATCGTTTCCACAGATGCTGTCTGACCTGCTGAGTTCCTCCAGCGTGTTGCGAGTGTTCCCCTCTCACCTCTCCTCTTCTCCCCACCTGCCTATCACCTCCCCCTGGTGACCCTCCTCTTTCCCTTTCTCTCTCTCTCATGGTCTACTTTCCTCTCCTATCAGATTCCTTCTTCTCTCACCCCTTTATCTTTTCCACCTATCACCTCCCTGCTTCTTCATTCCTCCCCACCCACCTGGCTTCATGAGTCACTTAGCTTCCCGTTCCGCCCCCCCCCCCAACTTCTCATTCTTGCTTCTTCCCCTTTCCTGTCCAGTCCTGAGGGAGGGCCTCGGCCCGAAACATCGACTGCTTATTTCTTTTCCATTGATGCTGCCTGAGTTCCTCCAGCATTTTTTGTGCGTTGCTGAAGACTGACAGACAACCAACGTGCAAAAGAAGACAAACTGTGCAAATAAATCTAATACTGAGAGTATGAGTTGTAAAGAGTCCTTGAATGTGTGTCTGTAGATCTTAGAATCTAGAGTGATTAGTTTAGAATGTAGAATGAAGAAAACACAAATCAAACAGAGAGACAGAGGTGAACGCAGGAATGAAATCACCAACTTGACTGTTTTTCTTGATGGTTCAATTGTTCAGACAAATCAATGAAAGCAAGGAAAGCTTTAAAGGAATTCAGCTCCAGGGTGCAAAAGGGGAGATGTTCAAATACAGTGAAAAATAGACAACAGGTAACGTAAGATCTTATGATAAGCAAACAGCCAAACGCATGTTACATTTCAAATCTCTCCAATGTTTTGAGCAGATAAAAATGTTTGTAGGGTGGTTTGTTACATTTTCCAGAAAAGTTCCTGAGAAGGAATGAGTCATTGAAATACAATAGCCTTATTCATGGAAACAAAGTGCTATTTTTCAACAGCAAGATTTCTGCTCAAAAAAGTTCAAAATTCAAAGTGCATTTATTATCAAACTGTGTATACAGTATACAACATTGAGTTTCATCTCCTTGCAGGCAGCCATGAAATGAAGTAACACAAAAGAACCAATATAAAAATGACTGTCAAGCACCCCAATGAGCAGAAAAAGAAAAAAAAATCACGCAAACAATAACCGCAAGAAAATAGCTTTCTGAACTGAAGTCCTCAAAGAGAGTCCGAGACCCATAGGTCAGCGCAGAGTGGAGTAAATGTCGCTAGCAGTGAGCTGAACTAGGCCGTCCCTTGCCCCAGGCTCCAACATCCTGACCTTTTCAATCTGGCGCAGCACCTAAATCGTCGTCCAAGCATTGGTTTCAGTCACTTTGATATGCTCTGGAGCCTGAACCCCACTGCCTCAATTCGGTCTGTTGCCAATCTGGATGAGTATGCTGCAGTTGTTACTGACCTCATTAAACCCTGTGTGGATGAGTGTGTGCCTATAAAGATTTACTGTACATTCCCAAACCAAAAGACATGGATAAACCAGGAGGTACGTCGTATGCTGAAGGCTAGGTCTGTGGCATTCAAGTCCGGCAACCCAGGCCTGTACCAGAAAACGAGGTATGATTTGTGGAGGGCTATTTCAAGGGCGAAGAGATAATTTTGAACGGGGTTGGATGCGATATCAGATGCACGGCAACTCTGGCAGGGACTGCAAGACATTACTTCCTACAAAGCGAAAGGCTCTGAAAACCTGTGCCAACCAACTAGCGGGAGTATTCAAGGACATTTTCAATCTCTCACTGCCGCAGGTGGAAGTTCCCACTTGCTTCAAAAAGGCAACAATTATACTAGTGCCTAAGAAGAATAATGTGGGCTGCCTTAACAACTATCACCCTGTAGCACTCACATCGACAGTGATGAAATGCTTTGAGAGGTTGGTTATGACTAGACTGAACTCCTGCTTCAGCAAGGACATGGACCCATTGCAGTTTGCCTGTCGTCACAATAGGTCAATGGCAGACACAATCTCCATGGCTCTCCACACGGCTTTAGATCACCTAGACAACATAAACACCTACGTCAGGATGCTGTTCATCGACTATAGCTCAGCATTTAATACCATCATTCCCACATTCCTGATTGAGAAGTTGCAGAACCTGGGCCTCTGTAACTGGATCCTCGACTTCCTAACCATAAGACCACAGTCTGTACGGATTGGTGATAACATATCCTCTTCGCTGACGATTAACACTGGTGCACCCCAGGGGTGTGTGTTTAGCCCACTGCTCTACTCTCTGTATACGCGTGACTGTGTGGCTAGGCATAGCTCAAATACCATCTATAAATTTGTTGACAATACAACCATTGTTGGTAGAATCTCAGGTGGTGAAGAGAGGGCGTACAGGAGTGAGATATGCCAACTAGTGGAGTGGTGCCGCAGCAACAACCTGGCACTCAACGTCAGTAAGACGAAAGAGCTGATTGTGGACTTCAGGAAGGGTAAGACGAAGGAACACATACCAATCCTCATAGAGGGATCAGAAGTGGAGAGAGTGAGCAGCTTCAAGTTCCTGGGTGTCAAGATCTCTGAGGATCTATCCTGATCCCAACATATCGATGTAGTTATAAAGAAGGCAAGACAGCGGCTATACCTTTTTAGAGCTTGAAGAGATTTGGCATGTCAACAAATACACTCAAAAACTTCTATAGCTGTACCATGGAGAGCATTCTGACAGGCTGCATCACTGGAGGGAGGGGCTGCTGCACAGGACCGAAAGAAGCTGCAGAAGGTTGTAAATCTAGTCAGCTCCATCTTGGGTACTAGCCTACAAAATACCCAGGGCACCTTTCGGGAGCAATATCTCAGAAATGCAGTGTCCATTATTAAGGACCTCCAGCATCCAGGGCATGCCTTTTTCTCACTGTTACCATCAGGTAGGAGATACAGAAGCCTGAAGGCACACACTCAGTGATTCAGGAACAGCTTCTTCCCCTCTGCCATCCGATTCCTAAATGGACATTGAATCTTTGGACACTACGTCACTTTTTTTAATATACAGTACTCCTGTTTTTGCACATTTTAAAAAATCTTTTCAATATACGTAATTGATTTACTTGTTTGTTTATTACAATGTTTTATTTTATTTATTATTTATTTTTTCTCTCTCTGCTAGATTATGTATTGCATTGAACTGCTGATACTAAGTTAACAAATTTCACATCACCGCTGGTGATAATAAACCTGATTCTGATTCTGATTCGGATTCGGTCCGGCGCTTAAACCGATCAAACCTTGGGTCCTCCTCACTCCTGGTGATGGGCTCACTGTCTCACGTTGCCTTTGATTCTGCCGCATCGAATTGCCTCCAAGTCCTAAAGGAAGCTAAGCACTATTGCTTATGATTATCATTTGCCAGAAAAATAAAGTGATTCATGAATTATTTAAAGCAACGCACACAAAATGCTGGAGGAATTCAGCAGGCCAGGCAGCATCTAAGGAAAAGAGTAAACAGCTGGTGTTTCAGGCCGAGACCATACGGTAGCATAGCAGCATCAGAGTTCAGAGTTCAGAGTTCAATCCAATGTCATCTATAAGGAGTTTGTACGTTCCATCCTGGGATCGGGTGGGTTTCCTCTCGATGCTCCGGTTTCCTCTCAAAGCTGTACTGGTTAGTAGGTTAATTGGTCATTGTGAATTCTGTCATTGGGCTAGTGTTAAATAGGAAGGTCGTTGCTCAGTGTAGCTCGCTGGGCTAGAAGAGTCTGTTCCGCGCTGTATCTCGAAATAAAAATAAACACGCTGAATTCTTCCAGCAGATTGTTCTTGTTCCCTGGCCCTTCAAAAGATGGATCAATGCTGCCTTCTCAAGAGCAATTTTGTAAGGGTGATTGGATATAAAAATGAAGGCCTTGACAGCAACACGCACTTTCTGAAAATTGACTGGCAAAGCATTGAGACAATTCATTAAAGGAGACTTGGTAATCCTCCCTTATTCAGCTCTATGTGGCAAGAGGCTGTGAGGCTACAAATAACTTAATGTATGCAAGTACAGTATCAGCACTCAGTGATTTGAAAGTCATTGGGAGCACTGTGCACAGACTGGTATCAGAAAGGCTGGCGTTCCAGTGCATGCATTCATCATAATGGGCAATAGAACTGAGCTGGCTCCTTGGATTCAATGGTGCCTTTCCCAGCCTCGGCACTTCAGAACCAGAATCAGAATTGGGTTTAATATCCCCGATATTCTGCCATCTGCCATCAAATTTCTTGCTTTGCGCAGCAGAACTATGCAAAAGATGAGATAGGCTCCTGTACCTCCTCTCTGATGGTAGTAATGAGAAGAGGGTATGTCTTGGATGCTGGGGGTCCTTAATGATGGGTGCTGCATTCTTTGGGCATTGACTTTGGAAGATATCCTCGATGGTGGAGAGGCGAGTGCCCATAATGGAGCTTTCAGAGTTGACAACTCCCTGGAGCTTTTTCTGATCCCGTACAGTCTCTTCCCACAATTCAAGCTTCCGTTCAGTGGGTTTCTGCTCTAGTACTGAGAGGCAGGATTTATGAATATTTGGTGAGCCATAATATGATTAGGAATAGTCAGCATGGCTTTGTCAAAGGCAGGTTGTGCCTTATGAGCCTGATTGAATTTTTTGAGGATGTGACTAAACACATTGATGAAGATGAAGATGAAGAGCAGTAGATGTAGAATACATGGATTTCAGCAAGGCATTTGATAAGGTACCCCATGCAAGGCTTATTGAGAAAGTAAGGAGGCATGGGATCCAAGGGGACCTTGCTTTGTGGATCCAGAATTGGCTTGCCCACAGAAGGCAAAGAGTGGTTGTAGACGGGTCATACTCTGCATAGAGTTCAGTGACCAGTGATGTGCCTCAGGTTCTGGGACCCCTTCTCTTCGTGATTTTTATAACTGACCTGGATGAGGAAGTGGGGGGGATGGGTTAGTAAATTTGCTGATGACACAAAGTTTGGGGGTGTTGTGGATAGTGTGGAGGGCTGTCAGACGTTACAGCGGGACCTCGATAGGATGCAAAACTGGGCTGAGAAGCGGTAGATGGAGTTCAACCCAGATAAATGTGAGGTGGCTCATTTTGGTAGGTCAAATATGACGGCAGAATGTAGTATTAATTGTAAGACTCTTGGCAGTGTGGAGGATCAGAGGGATCTTGGGGTCCGAGTCCATTGGAAACTGAAAGCTGCTGTGCAGGTTGACTCTGTGGTTAAGAAGGTATACGGTGCATTGGCCTTCATCAATCATGGGATTGAGTTCAAGAACTGAGAGGTAATGTTACAGCTACATAGGACCCTGGTCAGACCACATTTGGAGTACTGTGCTCACCTCACTACAGGAAGGATGTGGAAACTATAGAAAGGGTGCAGAGGAGATTTACAAGGATGTTGCCTGGATTGGGGAGCATGCCTTATGAAAACAGGTTGAGTGAACTTGGCCTTTTCTCCTTGGAGCGATGGAGGATGAGAGGTGACCTGATAGAGGTGTATAAGATGATGAGAGGCATTGATCATGTGGATAGTCAGAGGATTTTTCCCAGTGCTGAAATGGCTAACATGAGAGGGCACAGTTTTAAGGTGCTTGGAAGTAGGTACAGAGGAGATGTCAGGGGTGATTTTTTACACAGAGAGTGGTGAATGCATGGAATGGACTGCCAGCGATGGCAGTGGAGGCGGCTATGATAGGGTCTTTTAAGAGACCCCTGGGTACGTACGTGGAGCTTAGAAAAACAGAGGACTATGGGTAAACCTAGGTAATTTCTAAAGTAAGGACATATTTGGCACAGCTTTGTGGGCCGAAGGGCCTGTATTGTGCTGTAGGTTTTCTATGTTTCTATGTTTACTTACCGTAATTGTGTGGCAGGGAGGAAATACATCTCTACCAAAGGAGGTGTAAAGCTCTCCTTTCCTCTCCTAGACTGTAGGTCACCCTTGGGAAAGATGTAGCTCCTTCTCAGTCCCCTGATCAGGGTCCCATGAAGCCAGGGGAGCTGGTGGTGGATGGTCGTATGAGCAGCTGGTGCATATCACAAGTCCTGGTTATGCGACCACTGACACCAGCTGGACAATCTCTGAAGTGTATGGATAATAGCTGGGGTCACCAGTCTTGTAAAGACGCTGCCCAGAAGAAGGCAATCACATACCACTTCTGCAGAAACATTTACCAAGAATAATCATGGTCACGAATAGCCCATAATCACCCATGTCATATAGTGATAATGATGCAGTAAGGATAGGATTATTTTGATCACTCAGTGTAGAGTTGTATATTATGTATCTCTGTCATAATACAAGTCTCTGACTAAAAGGGAAAGAAAGATTATTGAAGTCGAGAAAATTTGATTACAACAACCAATTATAGCTTTGACAGTTAGATACCCAAGTTCCCCACTGATCAAGGGAAGTGAGATTTAAGCCACGTTACTCATGTCTTTAACAGTTGTCTTTTAAGTAGTGTTCTATTAGTATGCTGATTTAACTTGTAAATATTAATTTGCAAATTTGCATAAACAATTACCTTTTGAAATACTCAAAGGCTCATTAATTATGCTGTTTTCTGGTTTCTACTTTCCAAGAGGGGTTTCTCTTTTTCTCGGAAGAGAATGATTTTAATGGAATTATTTTTCACCAGAGAAGAGGTTTCTCAAGTCTGTCATTGGCTTCAACCAATCAACAACTAACCTTATAATCTAAGCTGATCTTTCAGCAGAGATTTGCTCAGTCCAAAAGTCAACCAAAATAGTATTACCTACTGAGAAGGGTAAATTATTTTTAACTATTTAACTAAAAGAATAAATCAAGGAAGGTAGTGCACCCGTGGCTGAAAAGAGAAATTAGGGATAGTATCAATTCCAAAGAAGAAGCATACAAATTAGCCAGAGAAAGTGGCTCACCTGAGGACTGGGAGAAATTAAGAGTTCAGCAGAGGAGGACAAAGGGCTTAATTAGGAAGGGGAAAAAAGATTATGAGAGAAAACTGTCAGGGAACATAAAAACTGACTGTAAAAGCTTTTATAGATATGTAAAAAGGAAAAGACTGGTAAAGACAAATGTAGGTCCCCTACAGACAGAAACAGGTGAATTGATTATGGGGAGCAAGGACATGGCAGACCAATTGAATAATTACTTTGGTTCTGTCTTCACTAAGGAGGACATAAATAATCTTCCAGAAATAGTAGGGGACAGAGGGTCCAGTGAGATGGAGGAACTGAGCGAAATACATGTTAGTAGGGAAGTGGTGTTAGGTAAATTGAAGGGATTGAAGGTAGATAAATCCCCAGGGCCAGATGGTCTGCATCCCAGAGTGCTTAAGGAAGTAGCCCAAGAAATAGTGGATGCATTAGTGATAATTTTTCAAAACTCGTTAGATTCTGGACTAGTTCCTGAGGATTGGAGGGTGGCTAATGTAACCCCACTTTTTAAAAAAGGAGGGAGAGAGAAACCGGGGAATTATAGACCAGTTAGCCTAACGTCGGTGGTGGGGAAACTGCTGGAGTCAGTTATCAAAGATGTGATAACAGCACATTTGGAAAGCGGTGAAATGATCGAACAAAGTCAGCATGGATTTGTGAAAGGAAAATCATGTCTGACGAATCTCATAGAATTTTTTGAGGATGTAACTAGTAGAGTGGATAGGAGAGAACCTGTGGATGTGGTATATTTGGATTTTCAGAAGGCTTTTGACAAGGTCCCACACAGGAGATTAGTATGAAAACTTAAAGCACACGGTATTGGGAGTAAGGTATTGATGTGGATAGAGAATTGGTTAGCAGACAGGAAGCAAAGAGTGGGAATAAACGGGACCTTTTCAGAATGGCAGGTGGTGACTAGTGGGGTACCGCAAGGCTCAGTGCTGGGACCCCAGTTGTTTACAATATATATTAATGACTTGGATGAGGGAATTAAATGCAGCATCTCCAAGTCTGCGGATGACACGAAGCTGGGTGGCAGTGTTAGCTGTGAGGAGGATGCTAAGAGGATGCAGAGTGACTTGGATAGGTTGGGTGAGTGGGCAAATTCATGGCAGATGCAATTTAATGTGGATAAATGTGAAGTTATCCACTTTGGTGGCAAAAATAGGAAAACAGATTATTATCTGAATGGTAGCCGATTAGGAAAAGGGGAGGTGCAACCCGACCTGGGTGTCATTATACACCAGTCATTGAAAGTGGGCATGCAGCTACAGCAGGTGGTGAAAAAGGCGAATGGTATGCTGGCATTTATAGCGAGAGGATTCGAGTACAGGAGCAGGGAGGTACTACTGCAGTTGTACAAGGCCTTGGTGAGACCACACCTGGAGTATTGTGTGCAGTTTTGGTCCCCTAATCTGAGGAAAGACATCCTTGCCATAGAGGGAGTACAAAGAAGGTTCACCAGATTGATTCCTGGGATGGCAGGACTTTCATATGAAGAAAAACTGGATGAATTGGGCTTGTACTCGTTGGAATTTAGAAGATTGAGGGGGGATCTGATTGAAACGTATAAAATCCTAAAGGGATTGGACAGGCTAGATGCAGGAAGATTGTTCCCGATGTTGGGGAAGTCCAGAACAAGGGGTCACAGTTTGAGGATAAAGGGGAAGCCTTTTAGGACCGAGATTAGGAAAAACTTCTTCACACAGAGAGTGGTGAATCTGTGGAATTCTCTGCCACAGGAAACAGTTGAGGCCAGTTCATTGGCTATATTTAAGAGGGAGTTAGATATGGCCCTTGTGGCTACGGGGATCAAGGGGTATGGAGGGAAGGCTGGGGCAGGGTTCTGAGTTGGATGATCAGCCATGATCATAATAAATGGCGGTACAGGCTCAAAGGGCCGAATGGCCTACTCCTGCACCTATTTTCTATGTTTCTATGTTTCTATTAATTCTGATTTTTGCAGCCTTCATAAGTAAAAACAAGAAAAAATGCTGGAGGAGCCCAGCCGATCTTTGGAGGAAAATAGTTGAGGTTTTGGGTTGAGACCCTTCATCTGCACTGAAAGAATAGAGATAAGATAGCTGGAACAGCCCATCACAGGAAAAGCCCTTCCCACCACTGAGCACATCTACAGGGAGTGCTGCCACAAGAAAGCAGCATCCATCATTAAAGACGTCCAGCATGAAGGCCATACTCTCTTCTTGTTGCTGTCCATTTGAAGGAGGTTCAAGACTCTTAGGTCCCACACCACAAGTTCAGAAACTAGTTATTACCTTAAATCATCAAGCTCCTGAATCAGAGTGGATAACTTCACTCAAATCTGAACTGATTCCACAACCTCTGGACTCACTATCAAGGACTCTACAACTCAATATTATTTAATTATTTATTGTCATTATTTTTGATTTTTTTAATAATTGCACATTGCGTCTTCTTTTGCAGAATGGTTATTGGTCTGTCTTTGTGTGTAGTTTTTCACTGTTGAGGAGTGGAGCAGTGGATATATTTAAGACAAAGTTGGACAGATTTTTGCATGGTAGGGGAAGTAAGGGTTATGGGGAAAAAGGCAGGTAGGTGGAGATGAGTCCATGGTCAGATCAGCCATGATCTTATTGAATGGTGGAGCAGGCTCGACGAGCCAGATGGCCGACTCCTGCTCCTATTTCTTACGTTCTTATGTTTCTATCGTATTTCTTTGTATTTATTGTGAATACCTGTAAGAAAATGAATCTCAGGGTGGTATATGATGGCAAATGCAGTAATGTGCAAAGTCTTCGGCGCACACACACACACACACACACAACTCTTATTTCTATATTCCAAACATCTTCCTATTTTAACCAATATACAGTGCTGAACAAAAGTCTTAGGCACACTAGCTATATATATATATATATATATGTGCCTATGACCTTTGCACGGTACCGCATGTACTTTGATCATAAATTTACTTTGCACAGTATAAAAATGTGAGAGGAAGAGATGGAGCAAAAGATGAATGAATCTAGCTGAAGAGGGGTGGTAGGCCGATAGAGGAGGGAAGGGTGGAAAAAGGAACAGAGGCTGGGTGTCCATAGGTGGAGGCAACAATGACGTCAGATAGGAAAGATAGGTGGAGCATGAAACCAGATAAGGGGGTTAGGACTGGCAGGTGAGAACAGCAGGGGAGGGGACTCTGCAGGTAGCGCATAGGTGTTGGGTAGATAGAGCAGGTGGAGCAGGGTAACAAAGGTAAAAGAAACAGAGTAATGAGAGGTGGGGTGGGCATAGGAGAAACTGGGTAGATCAGGAGGACAGACAAGAGACAGAAGGGGAGCAGCTTACTTGAAATTGGACTTAAATTAGGTATTCTTCAACAAACAGGAAAGGAATTTCAGTCCTCAGAACACCTAATTACGAAGAAAAAAAGTGGCTGTTAGAGTTCTAAGTTGCATTTTGACTGATTTGATTGGCTCAATTTATTTGTAATTTGTTAATGGATTCCCCTGTCAGTTAAGTTGGCAATTGGTTCATTATTGTCACATGTACCGAGGTATAGTGAAAACCCTTGTTTTCATACCATCCAATGTTTTCTCTATTTTGTAATGACCTGTGTGCACAAAAATCTTGTGCTGTGCAATTTTTTGCCCAGCGACAACACTCCGTGCACACTGAATTTTTAAGTGGAAGCTATTCTAGGGATAGAAAGCCATTCCACTTTAAATGAACTAGCAGTTCTTTTGTGCTTCACACCCTTTGTTTCTCTGGAATTTGACAGAGTGAAACAATAATTTCTTCAATAAAAACAGTAGAAACAAGCCAGTTCTGAAATCTGGAGACAAATCATCACAAACTCCACGTTGTCGACACCGTCCATGTCAGAAACCAGAAAAGGAAATGTGATTGTGAACGATCATGAAATATACTTAAGATACCAAACGAGGTAGAGGTTGACAACTTTTTGTGTGCAGTTTAAATTCCTTTGTGCACTGGTAACAAAAGAAGTGTGCGTGTGAGCACGTGCATACACCTTAGAGGGAACATAGATGCCATCCACACAGATCATTTCATCACATCAGCACATTGAGGTAGTACAACAGAAATAAAATGACAAAATGCAGAATAAGGTGTTACAGTTACAGAGAAAGTGCAGTTCAGGCAGACAATAAGATTCAAGATCATGATGAGGTACATCGTGGTGTCAAAAGTCTATCTTATCAAAGAAGGGGTACATTCCATGGTCTTAGGTGATGTCTCTGAGCTTGGTGGTACTTGTATCTACGGTCCAATGGAAAGGGAGGGAAAAGAGAGTAGATGGGGTCAGGGAGAATTTTGCTTACTTTAGTTGCTTTACTGAAACAGTGAGAAGATTAGACAGAGTCCATGGAAGGAAGCTAGTTTCTGTAATGTGTTGAGCTGTGTCCACAGGTCTCTGCAGTTTCTTGTGATCATGGGCTGCTTTGTAAATCCTCAGTCACTTTTCCATTGGTGCTTTACTAACTGCTTAACTCATTATTGATTTCTGATTTGCTGTTGTCTTATTTTGATTCAATTACAGAACTGAACAGCAACAGTGAGTGATGGAAGAAGCCTGGTAAGTACAGGAAGAAGTGGGATTACCAGAATGTCTGGGAAACAGAAAACATTTGCTACACGGTATAATAGGTGTTTCATATAAAAGACATTATCATCTTCAGAAATATTACTGAGTGATTGTAACGGTCAGTGAAATAATTTGTTTCAGAGTCCCATTATGCTTTAATTTTATTAACCCTGAATCAAAAGTCTTTGAAGATAGATGAATATTTTATACGTTAAATCTGATGCCCTGCGACAAAGGCAACTAGCACCTAACGTGGCAAATAAGGATTGCTTGAAACGTGTTCTTCAGATTGGCCCTTGGCAGATGAAAATTGTAATTTCCTTCTTTATCAAGCATTGTGGAACGGTGTAGCAGCAAAGGTGAGGACCCTGCTGAGCGGATACTCATTTCCTGAACTATTAATGCATGAATTACTCTGATGTGTGCTTCTGAAGTACAATTCTTCAAAGTATCAGCTCTGACATCAAAGAGAGGACACTCTTCAAACCCAAAGACCCTCTCGGGGTCTGCAGTCTTCCGTTTCATAAGGTTTTGCTAGAATAACCAGAAGGAAAAGTGTTTTTAACAGATAAAAGTGGTAGGAAAGTCTATAAAGTTATCAGGACTTTGTGGAGCTAAAGCACAATAGGTTTGGGGTCGAAGTAATTCCAGTCTCAAATGTAGTTGGAAACTGATAGGTGTTATATTAAATTTAGAGTTTATACTTTGCCTGGGGAAAAATGTGTGTGCAAAGTGAGACATTCAGTAGGCCGCAGAGACAAACTGTAAGATGATACAGGTAAGACCATAAGACATAGGAGCAGAATTAGGCCATTCGGCCTATCGAGTCTTCTCCACCGTTCCATCATGGCTGACTTATTATCCCTCTCAACCTCATTCTCCTGCCTACTTCCCATTACCTTTGATGTTCTAATTAATCAAAAACCTGTCAACCTTGGCCTAAATATACCCAATGACATAGCCGACATGACCATCTATGACAATGATTCAGCACCTGCTGGCTAAAGAAATCCCTCCTCATCGCGATTCTAAATAGATGTCCTTCAATTCTGAGGCAGTGCAGTCTGGTCCTAGACTCTCCCGCTATAGGAAACATCCTCTCCATATCCACTTTATCCAAACCTTTCAATATTCAATAAGTTGCAAGGAGACCCCTGCTTCATTTTTCTAAACTCCAGCAAGTACAGGCCCAGAGTTATCAAATACTCCTCATACGTTAATCTTTTCATTCCAGGAACGTTCCTGTGATCCTTCTCTAGATCTTCCCCAATGCCTGCACATCTCTTCATAGAAAAGGGCCCAAAACTGCTCACAGTACTCCAAGTGTGATCTGACTAATGCCTTATAAATCCTCAGCTTTACATCCTTGCTTTTGTATTCTCGTCCTCTCAAAATGAATGCTAACATTGCTTTTGTCTTCCTTACCACTGATTCAACCTGCAAACTAACCTTTAGGGAACCCTGTACGAGGAATCCCAAGTCCCTTTGCACTTATGATTTTTAATTTTTTCTCCCATTTAGAAAGTAGTCCATGCCTTTATTTCTTCTGCCAAAGTACATGACCATGCCCTTCCCTATTTTATATTCCATCTGTCATTTCTTTGCCCATTCTCCCAATATGTCTAAGTCCTTCTGCAGACACTGCTTTGTCAAAACTACCTGCCCTTCAACCTATCTTTGTATCAGACTTGGCCACAAAGCCATTGATTTCTTCATCCAAATCATTTACATACACTGTGAAAAGAAACAGTTCAAACACTGATTCCTGCGGCATACCATTTGTCACCAGCAGTCAACCAGAAAAGGCCCCCTTTATTGCCACATTTTGCCTCCTGGCAGTCAGCCAATCTCCTATCCATGCTAGTACATTTCCATTAATACCATGGGTTCTTATCTTGTTAAGCAGCCTCATGTGTGGCACTTTGTCAAAGGCCTTCTGAAAATCAAAATAAACAACTGACTCTCCTTTGTCTATCCTGCCTGTTATTTCCATAAAGAATTCCAACAAATTTGTCAGGCAAGATTTTTCCTTAAGGAAACCATGCTGGCTTTGGCTTACTTTATCATGCACCTTTATCAAGTATCCCAAAACCTCATCCTTAATAGTAGACTCCAATATCTTTCTAACCACTGAAGTCAGGCTAACTGGCTATCCCCTCTTTTCTTTTGCCTTTCTCCCTGCTTAAAGAGTGGAGTGTCATTTGCAATTTTCCATTTCACAGGAAACGCCTCCAGAACTCTTCAGCTACCTCCTTTGGAACCCGGGAGTGTAGTCCATTTGGTTCAGGTGACTTATCTACCTTCAGGCTTTTCAGCTTTCCAAGCACCTTCTCCTTAGTAATAGCAATGACACCCACTTCTGACCCCGACACTCTCGCATTTCTAGCCGTCTGCTAGTCCTCCACAGTAAAGACTGATCCAAAGCACTTATTAAATTCATCTACCATTTCTTCTTCTCTGATTATTACCACTCCAGCATCATTTTTCAACAGTCCAATATCCACTCTGTTTTACTCTTTATATATCTGAAAGATCTTTTGTATCCTGTTTCGTATTACTGGCTGGATTACCTTCATAATACATCTTTTCTCTTTTTATGACTGAGTTGCCTTCTGATGGCTTTTAAAAGCTTTCTAATCCTTTACCTTCCTACTAATTTGAACAATATTATATGCCCTCCCTTTTGCTTTTATGTTGTCTTTGACTTCTCTTGTCAGCCACGGTTGCCCCATCCTCCTTTTAGAGATACTTTTTCATTTTGGAATGCATCTTCCTTGCAGCTTATGAATATCCACCATAAACACCAGCCATTGATGTGCTGCCGTTACCCCTGCTAATGTCCCCTTTCAATCAACTTTGGCCAGCTTCTCTTTCATGCCTCTGTAATTCCCTTTACTCCACTATAATATTGATATATTTGTTTTTATTTTGTCCTTCTCAATCTGCAGGGGGAATTCCACCATATTATAATCGCTGCCTCCTAAGGGCTCCTTTGCCTTAAGCTTCCTAATCAAATCTGGGTCATTGCATAACACTCAATCCAGAATTGCCATTCTCCTAGTGGGCTCATCCACAAGCTGCTCTAAAAAGGAGGAATTCTATAAATTTCCTCTCTTGGGATCCAGCACCAACCTGATTTTCCAATCTACCTGCATATTGAAATCCCCCATGATTATGATAATGTTGCCCCTTTTATATGCCTTTTCTATCTCCCATTGTCAGATGCAGCCCACATCCTGACTACTGCTTGCAGGCCTGTATATAACTCCTGTCAGGGTTTTTTTTAACGCTAGGAGTTTCTCGACTCCACCCACAAAATTTCTACATCTCCTGATCCTGTCACCTCTTTCTAAGGATTAATTTCATTTTTTTATGATCCCCTTTGCCTACCTGCCAGTCCATTTGATACAATGTGGCATTCATCTGCCAGATCATCCTCCCCTTACCCTCACTGGCAGCAATCCAGAGTTTACTACAATGGAGGTCCTGCTTTTCAGCCTACCGCCTAACTCCCTATAGTCTCTCTTCAGAAACTCCTCCCTTTTCCTACCTATGTCATTGGTACCAATATGTACCATGACCTCTGGCTATTCACCCTCCCCCTTTAGAATACTGTGGAACCAAAGCAGGATATCCCTGACCCTGGCACCATGGAGGTAACATATCATTCATGTTTCTCTTTCACGTCCACAGAGTCTGGTTTCTGCCCCTCTGACTATATATTCCCATGTCACTACTGCACACCGCTTCTTCTCCCTTCCCTTCAGAGCCACAGTGCCAGAGACCTGTTTGCTGCGGCTCCTGCCTGGTAGGCCATCCCCTCCCAAAAGGATAGAAAGCAGTATGCTTATTATTGAGGGAACCAGCCACAGGGGATATACTCTGCACTGGCTGCCTATTCTCTCTCCCTCCCCTGACAGTCACCCAGATACCTTCACCCTGCAATTTAGGCGTGACTACCTCCCCGTAGCTCCTAACTATCATCTCCTCAGGTTCCATGTGAGCCGAGGGTTATCCAGGTTGGAGGAACAACACCTTACATTCTGTCTGGGTAGCCTCCAACCTGATGGCATGAACATTGACTTCTTTAACTTCCGCTAATGCCCCACCTCCCCCTCGTACCCCATCCGTTATTTATTCATACACACACATTCTTTCTCTCTCTCTCCTTTTTCTCCCTCTGTCCCTCTGACTATACCCCTTGCCCATCCTCTGGGTTTTTCCCCCCCTCCCCCTTTTCCTTCTCCCTAGGCCTCCTGTCCCATGATCATCTCATATCCCTTTTGCCAATCAACTGTCCAGCTCTTGGCTCCATCCCTCCCCCTCCTGTCTTCTTCTATCATTTCGGATCTTCCCCCTCCCCCTTCCACTTTCAAATCTCTTACTAGCTCTTCCTTCAGTTAGTCCTGACGAAGGGTCTCGGCCCGAAACGTCGACTGTACTTCTTCCTTGAGATGCTGCCTGGCCTGCTGCGTTCACCAGCAACTTTTATGTGTGTTGCTTGAATTTCCAGCATCTGCAGAATTCCTCGTGTTTGCGTATCCCAAACTGTAAGATTGTATTGGGAAATGAAATCCTGAAACAAGTTCGCAGCTTCAAGTACCTTGGATCATGGGTAACATCTGATGGTAAATGCAAAACAGACATAAAAGCAAGAAGAGCTATGGCAAGAACAGCATTTACAGAAATGAGAAACATCCTAACGAACAAGAAAATAGCAATTGACATCTGCCTTAGAGCTCTCAGCTGCTACATTCTTCCTATATTGATGTATGGCTGCGAGTCAAATGCTATGCATATCATATATGGACAGGATAACCATCGAAGAAGTTCTACAGAGAACAAAAACAGAATGTACATTACTTAAAAAAATCAGAAAACAGCAATCAAAATTCTTTGGACACATCATGCGAAGAGAGACATCAGAACATTTAGTTACAATGGAAAGCTGGAAGGAAAAAGAAGCAGAGGCAGACAGACCATGGAAATGATAGATGGAATAACATCATGGTTAGAAACAGGGGAGGTAACAACGACAATTCGGAGGGTCAGGGACCGTGATGGATGGAGAGATATGATCGCCCACGCTGAACGGCAAGGCACCTGAATGATGATAATAGTTATCAGATCTCCCTGAGTTCCCACATCTCACATGAAGAACATATCATTACTTCCAGACCCATCTTAGCTCACTAGTTATGTCCAATGAAGAGCTTTAAAAAGCAATAAGTTTTTCAGCGCGAGTCTTTGATTGCAGTACTGCACATATGCAACAGACATATTCCCATGCAGGTTTGGTGAAGGACTTTAAAAACGCAGTCTCTAAGAGAGTTATCACCTGGCGGAGTGGCCATCGTGGATGTGGTTGTCATCGGAGTAGTCTGAGTCAGAGTCGTAAGGCTTTTGCTCAACAAAGCTTTGGTGAGAGCAGGCAGGGCAAGGTAAGTAGGTAAGTTCATTCCTTATTTCTTATTTCTTTTTCTGAATTAACTCTTGAGTGAATAAGGGTTATGTCCGTAGAGCCAGTGTTCTGTTCTGGATGTCAGACTACCAGCCTCCCCGATGGCCACATCTGCACCAGGTGCATTGAGATGCAGCTCCTTAGAGACTGTGTTAGGGTAATGGAGCTGCAGCTCGATGATGAGAATGACGGGGTTAGCATATGAGGATTGTTTGGCATCTTTGGGCCTGTATTCACTGGAAATTAGAGGAATGTGGGGATAAACTTACTGAAAGGTCTCGATAAGGTGGATGTGGAGAGGATGTTCCCTCTGGTGGGGGTATCCAGAACAAGAGGGCACAGCCTCAAAACTGAAGGGTGACCTTTTAGAACAGAAGAAAGGAGGAATTTTTTTTAGCCAAGGAGTGGTGAATCTGTGGTATGCTCTGCCACAGACTGCAATGGAGACCAAGTCCATAGGTATATTTAAAGTGGAAGTTCATAGTTTCCTGATTGGTTGGGGCATCGAAGGATATGGCAAGAGGGCAGGTGTGTGGGGTTGAATGGGATCCGGGATCAACCATGATGAAATGGTGGAGTGGGCTCGATGGGCTCCTATGTCTTATGGGCTTGTGGTCGTATGGTACTCACAGAAAAGAAAACTTACTAGAAACTTAGGTACTTACTCAAACAGTTGAGCCAAAGCCGTTCTAACACTGACCCACCCACACAATATCTGCTCCACTAACACCTCCTTTCTTCCTATTAGCCCAATGCTGAGTTCAGCCTGCAGAAAGAAAGCTGAAAGCTCCCGAAATACTTTTAAACTTGGCGCTGCTTCACCGACAAGTAACCTCTCGCATTGATTTTGGGCGCAAAAAATTCAGTGTATTGGGTTGATGACCTTTTATCAGAGAAAAGCTAGAGACAAAACAAATTCTAGGTTGGCAAGTTATTGCTATATTCCTTGGAGTGTAGCAGAATGAGATTTGCTACAGGTATACAACATTACGAGGGGTAATAAACAAGGTTTGTGTGTGTTGGCATGTGGCCAAGTGGTTAAGGCATCGGTCTAGTGATCTGAAGGTCGCTAGTTCGAGCCTCAGCTGAGGCAATGTGTTGTCCCCTTGAACAAGGCACTTAATCACACATTGCTCTGCGACGACACCGGTGCCAAGCTGTATCAGCCCTAGTGCCCTTCCCTTGGACAACATCGGTGGTGTGGAGAGGGGAGACTTGTGGCATGGGAACCTGTCGGTCTTCTTTACAACCTTGCCCAGGCCTGCGCCCTGGAAACTTTCTAAGGCGCAAATCCATGGTCTCACGAGACTAATATATAAAAATAAACAGGGTAAGTGCAAGCAGGCTTCTTCCACTGAGGTTGGGTGTTCATTAGGTTAACTGTGAAAAGTGAAATGTTTAAGGGAGATAGAACCATAGAACCATAGAACATTACAGCACAGAAACAGGCCTTTTGGCCCTTCTTGGCTGTGCTGAACCATTTTTCTGCTTCGTCCCACTGACCTGCACCTGGACCATATCCTTCCATACACCTCTCATCCATGTACCTGTCCAAGTTTTACTTAATTATTAAAAGTGAGCCCACATTTACCACTTCATCTGGTAGCTTATTCCACACTCCCACCACTCTCTGTGTGAAGAAGCCCCCCCCCATGTTCCCTTTAAACTTTTCCCCTTTCACCTTTAACCCATGTCCTCTGGTTTTTTTTCCCCCTAGTCTCAGTGGAAAAAGCCTGCTTGCATTGACTCTATCTATACCCATCATAATTTTATATACCCCTATCAAATCTCCCCTCATTCTTCTACGCTTCAGGGACTAAAGTCCTAACCTATTCAACCTTTCTCTGTAACTCAGTTTCTCCAGTCCCGGCAACATCCTTGTAAACCTTCTCCGCACTCTTTCAACCTTATTAATATCCTTCCTGTAATTTGGTGACCAAAACTGTACACAATACTCCAAATTCAGCCTCACTAATGCCTTATACAACCTCATCATAACGTTCCAACTCTTATACTCAATACTTTGATTTATAAAGGCCAATGTACCAAAAGCTCTCCTTACGACCCTATCTACCTGTGACGCCACTTTTAGGGAATTTTATATCTGTATTCCCAGGTCCCTCTGTTCTACTGCACACCTCAGACCCCTACCATTTACCTTGTATGTTCTACCTTGGTTTGCCCTTCCAAAGTGCAATACCTCACACTTGTCTGTATTAAACTCCATCTGCCATTTTTCAGCCCATTTTTCCAGCTGGTCCAAATCCCTCTGCAAGCTTTGAAAACCTTCCTCACTGTCCACTACACCTCCAATCTTTGTATCATCAGTAAATTTGCTGATCCAATTTACCACATTATCATCCAGATCATTGATATAGATGACAAATAACAATGGACCCAGCAATGATCCCTGTGGCACACCACTAGTCACAGGCCTCCACTCTGAGAAGCAATCCTCCACTACCACTCTCTGGCTTCTTCCATTGAGCCAATGTCTAATCCAATTTACTACCTCTCCATGTATACCTAGCGACTGAATCTTCCTATCTAACCTCCCATGCAGGACCTTGTCAAAGGCCTTACTGAAGTCCATGTAGACAACATCCACTGCCTTCCCTTCATCCACTTTCCTGATAACCTCCTTGAAAAACTCTAATATATTGGCTAAACACGACCTACCACGCACAAAGCCATGTTGACTCTCCCTAATAAGCCCCTGTCTATCCAAATACTTGCAGATCATATCTCTTAGTACTCCTTCCAATAATTTACCTGCTACCGACGTCAAACTTACTAGCCTATAATTTCCCTGATTACTTTTAGAGCCTTTTTAAAATAACAGAACAACATGGGCTATCCTCCAATCCTCCGGCACCTCACCCGTAGATACCAACATTTTAAATATATCTGCCAGGGCCCCTGCAATTTCAACACTAGTCTCCTTCAAGGTCCGAGGGAATATCCTGTCAGGTCCTGGGGATTTATCTACTCCGATTTGCCTCAAGGTGGCAAGCACCTCCTCCTCCTCAATCTGTATAGGTTCCATTGCCTCACTACTTGTGTGCCTTATTTCCATTGACTCCATGTCAGTTTCCTTCATAAACTTAGTAAATGTGAAAAGGAACTTTTCTCTCAGAGAGTGCTGCAGGTTCAGAACGGGCTGGCAGCAGAAGTGGAAGATGCGGGTTCAATTGAAAAATTTTGAATATAGTACTTTACAGCACAGTACAGGCCCATTGGCCCATAATGTTGTGCTGAACCTATAACCTACTCTGAGATCAATCTAACCCTTCCCTTCTACAGAGCTCTCAGTTTTCTATCATCCATGTGCATATCTGAAACTTTATTAAATGCCCCTAATGTATCTGCCTCTAGCAATACCTCTTTGAAGGTGGATCCTTGGAGAGCATTGTACATAAATTCCTCTTCTAGGATCATCACCTTGTCATGGTGGAGATTTTTGTGGATCCTTGAGATCCACCTGGTGCTGAGCTCCTGTTAGGTTCAGCCATGGCAGTAAGGACAAGGGGGAGGGTCCAGACAAAGAACAATCCAGCCAAGAGCTCCGTGATTGGGCGCAAGATGACGACACATCACAGCGTCAGTGAAGCTGGATGAAGGCTGCAGGAGTGAAGGGGTATTCCACGTCACTGGACCCTGACTCTGATCTAAGGACCGCATGGTGGCTGCCCATACATCAGCCTCCCCACATTAAACAAAGTCACACACGGGCGCTCTCCATTAAAGGAATCGATACCAACATCCCAGAGTTACACTGGGTGACAGATTGGCCTCTATAGCCACCTGAGGGTCCACCAATAAATAACACATAAGACCATAAAACCATATAACATAGGAGCAGAATTAGGCCATTCAGCACATCAAATCTGCTCTGCCATTCCACCACGGCTGATTTATTATCCCTCTCAATACTGTTTTCCTGCCTTCTTCCCATAACCTTTGACACTGTTACCTATCAAAAACCTATCCACCTGTGTTTTAAAAATACCCAGTGACGTGGCCTCCACAGATGTCTGTGGCAATCAATTGTATGGATTCACCGCCCTCTAGTAAAGAAATTCCTCCCCCTGAGGAGAACAGCACATTTGATCTGAGTGATGCATTATTGAAGTTTATTGAAAGTCAAAAAAAAACTGCAGATGCTGAAAATCCAAAATAGCACTGAGCAGGTGTTTGGAGAGAGAAGCAGGGATAATGTCTCTGGTAGAAGACCCTTCTTTAGAACTGGGAAAGAGAGAAGGCAAGTTAGTTTTAAGTTGCAGTGAGAATGGAGGAGGGATAGATGGGACAAAGGGAATATCTCTGATATGGTGAGGCAAGGATTGCAGAGGTGATAAATTCTGATGAGGCCATCTTATTGACAGCCGAATAAGAAAGAACACAGACAATGGGACATGTAAAAGAGTTATAGGAAGATTGGGCTGTACCAGTAGAGAGAACATATGCCTATCTAAGAGTGAAGTATCTGAAGTTATCAATCCAAGTTTCTTTCAGACCTCCAGAAACAGGCCCAAAACTTGTGAAAACATGATCATTTTCTTAAGTGTTAAAGAACAAAATGGATGGCAGATGTGTTGGTCATTGTTGTAAAATGAGGCACTCCACATACACTTCAACGTTTTGATGAACAGATGACAAATAAAGCAAATCATTGAAATTGATATTGAATCAGGAAGGTCACATCATGCCCAGACAAAATATGAGGTGCTATTCAGAATCAGAAGCAGGTTTATTATCACTGGCATGTATCATGAAATTTGTTAACTTAGCAGCAGCAGTTCAGTGCAATGCATAATATAGAAGAATAAATAAATAACTAAATCAATTACAGTACACGTATATTGATTAGATTAAAAATCATGCAAAAACCAGAAATAATATATTAAAAAAGTGAGGTAGAGTTCATGGGTTCAATATCCCTTAATTCTTTGACTTATGTTGAGTCATGTTGTAACTACATTATTTTGGGGGCCAGTCCCTGAAGAAAGAACTAACCATTTTGTTCCATTCTCCCCACACTCTCTCCATTGTCATGAAAATTCTTACCTTGAAGTATCTTTTGAAAATCAGTACAGGCTGAGTACCCCTGATAGAAATGCCTGGGGCCAGAAATGTTTTGGACTTTGGAATTTTTCGGATTTTGGAATTTATAATAAGAAAGCTTGGAATTACCATCATTTCTGACTCTAAGTTTATGTAAGCAGTCTCTGTTTTACAATTGCTCATCACACGTATGTACTGATGCATCCGTTCATCAGCGACAATCTTGGCAAACTCATCAATTAATTTCTCGGCTGTTTCGTGATCAGGAGATGTTTTATCGCCATACCTTTTCTTAAATTTCTGCAACCAAACTGCTGAATACTTACAATTACCTTCCACCTTCAGTTTGTCGTGATTGATCTTTCTTTGATTCATGATCAGCATACTGTTAGGTGGCATATGTTCACCCTCTGACACTGACGAATCCACTCTTTCAAAGCACGATCGAGATCTTCGTTTTTCACTTTATGTTCATAATGTATGTGAGATCACTTCACAGAGTCCTGCGCATTGCCTGGGAACATTCCCAAAGCCTTGGGACCTCATGTTAGCACTCAATAAAATTTAGGATTTTGGAGGTTATTGGATTTTGGAACTTTGGATAAGGGGTACTCAACCTGTGTTACATTTTGGGAGTCTTGCTGGATCAGATGGGGCGATTGTAGGATAAGTTGAAGGAATTGTTTCAAAAGTAGTGAGAATTCGAGATGGGGAATAAAAGCTGATGAGCTGAATTTAAAAGTTCAAAGTTCAAAGAAAATTTATTATCAAAGTACATGCTTATATGTGTCACCATATACAACACTGAGATTCATTTTCGTAAGGTCACAAGATCACAAGACAAAGGAGCAGAAGTAGGCCATTCAGCCCATCGAGTCTGCTCCGCAGCTCCCCCATGAGCTAAACTATTCACCCATCTAGTTCCAATTTCCCGCTTTTTCCCCATATCCCTTGATACCCTGACTAATTAGATACCTAATTTCTTACAGGCATAGTCAGTAAATCCAAGAACCATAATAGAATTAGTTGAAGACTGTGCTCAACAGGTCGGACAAACAACCAACCTGCAAAAGACAACAAACTGCAGATACAAAACAGAAAATAACAATATTAAATAAATAAGCAATAAATATTGAGAACATGAGATGAAGAGTTCTTGAAAGTGAGTCCATTGATTGTGGGAACAACTCAGTGATGGGGCAAGTGAATTTGAGTGAAGTTATCCCCTTTGGTTCAAGAGCCTGACGACTGAGGGGTAACAACTGTTTCTAAACCTGGTAATGTGAGTCCTGAGGCTCCTGTACCTTCATCTTGATGGTAGCAGTGAGGACAGAGCATGACCTAGTTGATGGGGGTCCCTGATGACAGTTGCTTCTTTCCTGTGAAAGCAGTCTATGTAGACGTGCTCAATGTTTGGGAGGGTTGAATCCATTAATATTTTTTTACTGGGCTGAATCTGCTACGTTTTGCAGGGTTTTCCGTTCAAGGGCATTGGTGTTTCCATACCAGGTAGTGATGCAACCAGTCCATATACTCTCCACCACACATCTGTAGAAGCTTGTCAAATTATTAGATGAGGTGCTGAATCTTGCAAACTTATAAGGAAGCAGAGGTGCTGCTGTGCTTCCTTTGTAATTGTACTTGTGTGCTGGGCTCAGGACAGGTCCTCTGCAATGTTAACACTGAGAAATTTAAAGTTGCCGACCTTCTCCACCTTTAATCCCCTGATGAGAACTGGCTCATGGGCCTGCAGCTTCTTCCTTCTGAAGTCAATAATCAGCTCCTTGGTCTTGCTGACACTGAGGAAGAAGTTGTTGTCGTCGCACCATTCAGCCAAATTTCCAATCTCCCTCTTGTATGCTGATACATCACGACCTTTGATTTGGCCGACGACAATGGTGTCATCAGCAAACTTAAATATGGCATTGGAGCTGTGCTCAGCCCCACAGTCATAATTGTAAAGTGAGTAGAGCAGGGGGCTAAGCACAAAGCCTTGTGGTGCACCTGTGCTGATGCAGACTGTGGAGGAGCAAGAGTTAAAATTGAAGTGCCTGTCAATGGGAAGTTATCTCACAGAAGAACTATTTTCCCCATTGGATTTGTAGGATTGTGATTGTGAATGCTAAAGATACGGAAATGACTAATACTTTGAAAAAGCTGCCAGGAACTGTCTATATAAAAATCCACAAGCTAAGCTTATTCTTTCAGGTGCTACTGGCTTTGTTGTACATGAGCTCATAACAAGAAGGCTTTTTCAATATCAATCAAAGTTTACAACCAACTACTGAGCATTGATCATTTCAATAAATCAAAACATAACATTGAAGAGATGAGTTCTGCCTGTTATACACTCAGTGGCTATTTTATTAGATAGCTCCTGTACTTAATAAAGTGATGACCGGCGTATGTTCTTGGTCTTCTGCTGCTGTAGCCTATCCTCTTCAAGGATCGACATGTTGTGCATTCAGAGATGTTGTTCTGCACACCACTGTTGTAATGCATGGTTACTGTTGCCTTCTTGTCAGCTTGACCTCGTCCTGCCACTCTCCTCTGACTCAACTCATTAACAAGGCCGCTTCACCCACAGAACTACGGCTCACTGGATTTTTTTGTTCTCACACTATTCTCTGCAAACTCCAAAGACCTTTCTGCATGAAAATCCCAGGAGATCCGCAGTTTCAAGCTACCCTGTCCAGCTCCAACAATCATTCCACAGTCAAAGTCACTTAGATCACATGTCTTCCCCATTCTAATGTTTGGTCCGAACAACAACCGAACCTCTTGACCATGTCCACATGCTTTTATGCATTGAGTTGCTGCCACATGATTGGCTGATTAGGTACAGTATTTGCATTAATGAGTTTGTGTACAGGTGTAACTAATAGAGTGACCAATGAGTATATCATCGAGCATGGAGCATAAAACAGCACAGGCTTAGCTTGGAAATTTTGATTGGGCTCGAAAATATGGGATTAGTTGAGAAAGACCAGAGATGATGTCAAGTGGTTCTGCTTGCCAGCAAAATAACCCCCTGATGTCCAATGAATCTTCAGCTCAAGGTATTTCCAATTGTCGGTTCTCTCACTGTCTCGATGTGATGTCACTGAGGATACAGGGAGTGTTTGTCACGCCATCAGTACGATTCTGAAAGGCAGAGCTGCCTCGAGGGATTGTGTGCCCTGCTCCTGATTCCGCTTAGTCACAAAGTCATAGAGCACAACAGCACAGAAACAGGCCCTTTGGCCCATCCAGTCCATGCCAAACTATTATTTTGCCTAGTCCTATCGACTGGCACCTGGACCACAGCCCTGAACACCACTGGCATCGATGTACTTTTCCAAACTTCTCTTAAATGTTGAAATCAAAATTGCATCCACCACTTCCAGTAGCAAATCATTCCACACTTTCACCATCCTCTGAATGAAGAAGTTCCTCCTCAAGTTCCCCTTAAGTAGCTCACCTTTCACCCTTAACCTATGGCCTCTCGTTCTTGACTCATCCCACCTCAGAGGAAAATGCCTGCTTGCATTTACCCCATCTATGCCCTTCATAATCTTGTATACCTCTATCAAAATTTTCCCTCATACTCCTACATTCCAGGGAATAAAGAGCTAACCTATTTAGTTTCTTCCTATAACTCAGGTCCTCGAGTTCTGGCAACATTATTGTTCATTTTTCCCTGTACTCTTAATCTTATTGATAACTTTCAATAAGTAGTTGACCAGATCTTCACACAATGCTCTAAATTAGGCTTCACAAATGTCTTATACAGCTTCTACATGATATCCCAACTCCGGTACTCAATACTCTGATTTATGAAGGCCGAAAGCTCTCTTTACAACTCTATCTACCTGTGATGCCACTATGAAGGAATTATGGATCTGAATTCCCAGCTACCTCTGTTGTACTACACTTCTTAATGCCCTACTGATCACTGATGGTGCTGAGTTTTGTGTATTTCTTTGGTGATAATCAATAAGGATAAATTCAAGATTCAAAGCAATTATTAACAATAAATCAGCCTAAATGAGGGTCATTTTGTTCTTGCCCGACAACCAGACAGGCAGTATCAGGACAGATCCATGTAACCCCAATAGGGGGAGCTCTCAGCCCAGATCAATAGATCCAAGTTTTATTTTAGTTTGCAGAACTAATGGAATTGACAGTTACTCTGTGGGAATATAAAATCAGGACGTGAACTACTTTAGGAATGATTGGGGACAGAATGTTATAAACTGAATGAAGGTAGGATGTTGGATGGCAAAATATTTTTTACACTATTTGTACCAGAGTTTTATAGTCTTAATGACAAACAGTTTCTAAATTTGTGAATATAGGTGGGTGAGGGAGAAGAGGTGGCGATGGGGAGGAAGGAGGGGTGAGGGGGAGGTGGCTACTGGGAATGCAATGAGGTTGGGGAAGGTGCTGAAAATACCAACAGATTGCAGATCAGGCCTCACTTTCAAGGACTGTACAACTGGTGCTCTTAATATTATTAATGTATCTATCTATCCATCCATCCATTTATTTATCTATCCATGTATTTATTTATTTATTGTTTTTCATTTTGTATTTGCACGATTTGTTGTCTTTTGCACATTAATTGCTTGTCCACCTTTGTGTGTGTAGTTTTCCATCGATTCTATTGCACTCCTTTGTATTTACTGTGAATGCCTGCAAGAAAATGAATCTCAGGGTAGTATATGGTGACATATATGTGCCTTGGTAACAAATTTACCTTGACTCTGAATTAATATAACTTCAGCATAGATATGCGAAAACCATTACATTCCGATAAGAAAAATGAGGAGGTCACAAATCATTCGGAAAGTATGAATCTGAATGAGGTAGGGGAGCGATGGGATCTAGGAATACAGATACACAGATCATGAAAAGTTACAACATGGATTAATGAGGTCATGAGAAATAAAATGCAAACTGAGCTGGAGAGTTTACTGCCAGAGCATTAGGATTGAAAGGTAACGTTAAACACACTGAGCCTTGATTTGACGACACATGCTGTGCTCTGCACCCTTCTAATCACCATTTTTTGCAGGTAGTTATGACCTAGAGCTCACTGTATCTATGCATGCTGGAAGCAGAATCAAATAAAGCTTAAACACAAGAGATGCTGCAGGTGCTGGAAATCCAGAGCAACACACACACAATGCTGGAGGAACTCAGCAGGTCAGGCAGCATCTATGGAGGGGAATGAACAAGTGATGTTTTGCTCTGAGACCCTTCATCACGATGCCCATCACCTTCCTCTGATGCCCCTCCCCTTTCTCCCATAGTCCACTATCCTCTCCTATCAGAGTCCTTTTTCTTCAACCCTTTACCTTTTCCACCTATCACCTCCCAGCTTCTTACTTCAGCCCCTTCTTCCTTCTTTGATCAGGACTCGGCCGAGACATCAACAGTTTATTCCTCTCCACGGTTGCTGTCTTACTTGCTGAGTTCTTCCAACACTTTTTTTGTGTGTTGCTCTCAAATAAAGCTTCCAAAGGGGACCTGACTAGGGGTTTGAGAAAGAATCATTTATAAGATTGTGGGGAAAGTGTTGGGGAAGAAATGGGAATATTGGAATTGCTCTGTTAGGTGGCTCAGTGGGTCAATGGTTTATTCACATTGACAGCTTTATGATTGAATGGCTCCATGATTAATAAGAAAGCATTGAGTCACTCCAGTGGGTGTAAGAAATATAATGCAGCCTATAACAGCCTATTATACACGAAAGAAATCTTTGAACGTCTGACGCAAACAACAGGAATTCTGCAGATGCTGGAAATTCAAGCAACACACATCAAAGTTGCTGGTGAATGCAGCAGGCCAAGCAGCATCTGTAGGAAGAGGTGCAGTCAACGTTTCAGGCTGAGACCCTTCGTCAGGACTAACTGAAGGAAGAGTGAGTAAGGGATTTGAAAGTTAGAGGGGGAGGGGGAGATCCAAAATGATAGGAGAAGACAGGAGGGGGAGGGATAGAGCCAAGAGCTGGACAGGTGATTGGCAAAAGGGGATACGAGAAGATCATGGGACAGGAGGTCCGGGAAGAAAGACAAGGGGGGGGGGGAACCCAGAGGATGGGCAAGAGGTATATTCAGAGGGACAGGGGGAGATAAAGGAGAGTGAGAGAAAGAATGTGTGCATAAAAAGATGGGGTACGAGGGGGAGGTGGGGCCTTAGCGGAAGTTAGAGAAGTCGATGTTCATGCCATCAGGTTGGAGGCTACCCAGACGGAATATAAGGTGTTGTTCCTCCAACCTGAGTGTGGCTTCATCTTTACAGTAGAGAAGGCCGTGGATAGACATGTCAGAATGGGAATGGGATGTGGAATTAAAATGTGTGGCCACTGGGAGATCCTGCTTTCTCTGGCGGACAGAGCGTAGATGTTCAGCAAAGTGGTCTCCCAGTCTGCGTCGGGTCTCGCCAATGTCTGATGTTGGCTGACCTTAAGTCCATACTGATCCCCTTCTTGACCCAATACACCTTGTTTGTAGATCAAATCGTTCAGTTGAGTATGCAGTTAACCTGTGTCTTTATTATATTCTTGGATATTTGGACTCCCCCAACTCCTACAGCATGTGAGGATCTTGTTTGTGGATTTTAGTTCTGCCTTCAACAAATTTGTCCTGGAGTTGCTCCACAGCAAGCTAACCCAGCTAGCTGTACCTTACAGTATCTGTCAGTGGATTATGAACTTCCTGACAGGAAGGAAGCAGTGTGTAAAGCTGGGCTCCTGCTTGACCGATCCAACGTCTATAAGCACAGGTTGTCCCCAGGGCTGTGTTCTTTCCTCCTTCCTGTTCTCACTTTATCCAAATGACTGTACCTCCACAGACAAATCCATCAAAATCTCATAGTTCGTTGATGGCATGACTGTAGTTGTTCTCATCTCTAATCGTGATGTGTCTGCTGTCATACAGAGCTCGACCATCTTGCAGTAAGATCTTGGAGCTTAATGCCATCAAAATGTTATGCTTTGTAATTCCAAAATATAAAACTAATTGAAAGGAAAAGAGAGTCCTGAATGCAAGTCTAACTTTGTTTTTACTTTAAGCGAGACGTGCACATATGATGTGGCGGTGTGATGACGCATGTCATGCACGTACTTTTACATAAAACACATCATGAATTATTTGAACAATGCAGAATGCTTAATAAAATAAATATATTTATAATATTTTTAAAATATTAAGTACACAACACTCCCCCCTGTTTATCTATAAACTTCAACTCAGTAGAAAATGCATCTCAACTATATACACAGCATGATGATTATGAAGACACATAGTCCTCTTTTATTGTCATTTAGTAATGCATGCATTAAGAATTGATACATTATTTCCTCCGGTGTGATATCACAAAACACAGGACAGACCAAGACTAAAAAAAAACCACGTAATTATAACATATAGTTACAAACAGTACCATAACTTGATGAAGAAGTCTGTGAGCACAATAAAGCTCAAACTTTCTCAAATGTCCCACATCTCACGCAGATGGAAGAAGGAAGAAAAACTCTCCCTGCCATGCCCGACCACAATCCGACTCTGAGTCATCCAAAAACTTCGAGCTCTGATCAGCTCTCCGACACCGAGTATTGAGCGCCATCTCTGTCCGAACGATTCGACCTCTTTCTCAGTCACCAAAAGCAGGCAAGGCTGGGGATTTTGAGGCCTACCCTTTGAAAGATTCCCGACTACACAGTAACAACAGCAGCGAATGGGCGTTTCAGAAATTTCTCCAGATGTTCCTCTGTGCTTTCACGTCCATTCTCCAACAAATCAGAATTGTCCACGGCCCCTATTTAACAGATACGATGTCATTTTTCACCGGAGGGCTGCGAACTATAGACTATATAATACAACATATATGTACATTTTAAATTGCCCACTCAGCCTAAATATTTAATCACTGAGGAAGATTTCTGATTTTGTGGGATAACAATTTCCTGACAAGGGAGGTCACTTTGCTTAGCAAGTGAGCCCTGTGGCTGTGAAAACCGTCTCAGGTTCAGGGGCCTTCTCTGTGGTGGTTGTAGGAGCTGGATCTGAGATTACAGAAAGTGCTTCTAACAGCTTTAGACACCTTTCTTTTACCTCATTTTTCTTCTTCTAGTTTTTGCATCTTGATCTTGGGAAAGTACATTCTTTTCAAAGGGATATTCTCTTCTTAATCCTTCTGTTCCTCCCATTACGATCTGATCTCTCCTTTGGATTCCAGTTCCACAACATCATCTGATGAATTCTTTGTTTCTCTGTTGACTCCTTTCTTTTTTAGCCTTCCATTCATCCAGCTGGGCATTTGTCTTTGCATCTACTTTTACAAGCAGCCTTTTTGTCTCCCACTTGAAGTTCATGCAATAGCCTTAATGCACGCAGAGTGGATTCCGGTTTTGTATACTACCAAAAGCCAAATGCTTGTAACTTTCCTGAAGCTCCTTGAGTTCTCTTCCAGTTTAAAACCAACCCTCATTTCACAAGTAGCTCCCTGATTAACATATCAGAAGCTTTCTCAGATATGCTGCCTACAAAACTGTTGTAGTCAGATCGCTGCTTTCATCATTTTCACGATTCTTCTGAGCAGCATGGTCCTTCCTTGGTCCAATATGCTTTCCAACCAAAGGCACAGAGGTTGGCACCAACAACTGTTTGCTCTCTGTTGAGCAATGGTTCATGTTGTAAAGCATGGAGTCAGTTTTGGCACCACCGAGTGCATTTCTTATTTTGCTTTCAGTTGACTCCATTGCAGGGATTTGGCATGCAAGTGATGGATGGATCTCCAATCAAGTTGTATTTGGCTCAGCCATTCATATCCCCATAGCCCTGGTCCTCCTGCTTTTACCACAATGTGGCTTGTTGGTTGTTATATTTCACTTTTATGAATGTCATTCCAGTATAAGTTCTTTGTTGGATATCTGCAGGCTTCAGTTCAGTATCTTTAAAATGCCACTCAAACTCATTTTGTGGAATGATTGAAACAACTAAGTAATTTTCCAATTCCATTTTGATTAATTTGCTGTTCATTTCTAGTGTAATCCATATTGCTTGTCTGTTGTTAGTTTTCACATTGTAAATCTTAATGCTACCTTGTCCTGTATCACTCTCATTATTATCAGATTTTTCAACAACAGTATGCAGATTACTGCAGCTTGACTTTTTATCTTTATCTCTTCCCTGTGCAGTTCATTTATTTTTGCCTGCATGACACGCTCTTTGTATGTCTCCTACTTTGTTGCACTTTCTGCAGCTTCACCTTTAAATCTGCATTTTTTCTGGTGTATGTGAGCCCCTGTCATAAAGGTATCTCAGTTTGTTTGGTGAGGCAAGTTTCTGTTTATTCGTTGCAATTTTGTTCACACTCACTTTCATTCCTGACTGCAACTTAGCTGCATCTCTGTCTGTGGTTTCCATTGATACTGCATTTTCAGCTGCTCTTTTAAATGTCAGTTGTACTTCAGTTAGGAGTAATTTTTGAATGCTTTCTTGTAAGATTCCACAAACTAAACAATCTCCCAGTGCCTCATTAAGCCCATTATTGAACTGACAATGCTCTGACAACTTCTTCCATTCAGCCACGTACACTGAAATGGACTGTATGCCTTTAAACCTAATATACTCAGCAAAATTGGTACTCATTTCTCATTGGCTATTTAATTTGCTTTTATATACTGCTCAGTTAGCTCAGTATGCATATTCCAGTTATCTCTTGAGCAATCAAACGCATCAATCCCTCCGATGTGGCCAGTCCTTTCTCCTCTTTTTAAAAGTATATTATTATTATCACATGGTACTCATTGTTAATGAACCCGTCAATTTGTCTGTTTTCTGCCTTTTTAAAAATTCAGTCATCCGTCTCCTTTTCTGAAGAGCCACGTGCTGCATTGCTTTCTTAAAAACTCGAATGTTTTGCAGCACTGCTGCAGGTAGGTAGTCATCTCAGGTTTGTTTAAAACTTACTTGTCATGTCATCACTGTTATGTTTTGTAACTCCAAAACATAAAACTAATTGAAAGAAAAGCAAGAAGATGAAAAGGTGAATCTAAATTTGCTTTTACTTTTAGCGAGGCATGCATGTATAACGTGACAGTATGCCATGCCTGTACTTTTACATATAACCTGTAATGAAATATGTAAACAACAAAGAATGCTTAAACAATATATTTATGATATTACTGAAATATTAAATACACCACAGTATCCTGGTGAATTTTCACTTGGCTATCATTAAGAGTGTTGTGACCACCTCAATTACTGTTATATTTTCTAGTGCCTCCTCCCTTTCCAGTTCCAGGTTACACTGAGTGGTCAACTCAGCAGAGATCTCTGGCTGTGAGCTACCAAGTTTAGAAAACCTATTCATCACCAGAGTGAAGAAAAGAGCTGAACAAATTACTGTTGACTTCACCCACCCTAGCAGCCACCTAGTCACCAAATTGCCATCAGGGAGACACTACAAGTCCATCACCACCAGGACTACATGTCATCTCCAAAGTTTCTTTCCTGTAGTTATCCAGCTGCTCAACAAAACTCAGTCAGGTGGAACATCCTCACTGTCCCTGCACAATGCCCGTTAAATGGTCTTTCATGCTCTCCTTGTCCTGTTGATAAATGTTCAGTCTGTTCACATGTTCAAATTTATTTAAGTTTGATTATTGACAATTATGCATATGACCATTCCGTTAATTGTTGATTGCTCATGGCTGTTTGCATTATTGTCTTGTAAATTGTTGGTTGTTATTGTGTTGTTTCTTATGGTATTGTCCTGTGTTTTATGCTTGGCACCAAATCACAATCAATTGTGGTATGTTTCACATACTGGCAAGAAAGAAATTCTGATCCTGACTGAAAGAGGAAAGGAAGCAGAAAGTAACATGGCATCTTCTGATAAAAGGTAGGTAAATCTCATTAAAATGCCTTTTCTAGAGGATAGACAAGTATAAATTATGTGTATTACATGAATTTCAGTCACTTAGAGCAAAGTGGACATTGAACTTGATTGATAGAGGTGCCCCCAATCAACTGCGCTCGGCCTGGATAGAATGTTGCTGTTAATGTTTATTGCAATATGGATTTCAGCCCATCAACTCCATACTGCTTCTAGGCAGAGCAAACCCACCAGTTGTGTTCCCCATTCTCTTATCCCCCTGAATTCTCTCTCTCAGTATCATCCAACTTACCCTTTATTGAATCCTTTGCCATTTACCAATGCTGGTGCCAATTTACCTACCGGCACTCCTTTGACATGTGGGAGGAAGCTGGTGCACAATGGGGAATCCGGTGCAATTTCAGAGAGAGCATGAGAACTCCACACAGACAACCAAAGAACTAAACCCGTCTCTGGAACTGTGCAGCCACAATGCTGCTGTTTATAAAGACAGAGATTAAAGATTAGCTTTATTTGTCAGATGTACAGTACATCAAAACATACAGTGAAGTGCATCATTTACGTTAAATCAAATCAGCTAGGATTATGCAGGGGCAAAAGAGTGCAAGTGTTGCACTCTACAGGTGCCAACGTG